>NC_056746.1:688629300-688694666 GCF_019279795.1 Protopterus annectens
AAAGACAATACAATATGAATGTTAAAATTATACCAGAATGCAGTAAAATATTTAAAGCACAGCAACAGACAAAGTAGTGTGTGTGTGTGTGTGTGTGTGTGTGTGTGTGTGTGTGTGTGTGTGTGTGTGTGTGCTTTCATGCATTACTATGAATTCTCACTAGCACTGCAGTGATGCCATTCCATTACTGTATAAATCCAGTCTATTATTTCAGAAGTGAAAAGAAAACTAATGTCATTTTACAAGATGCAATGCTTTAGTTATACCTTTTGATTAATGCAATGCAAATGCGATTTAAAATGTATATTAAGCATATAAAACAGTAGAGAAAATGAAGAAAAAAATGGGGCAAGAAAGACTGTAGGAATGAGGGACAAGGAATGAAAACATGAAGTATAGCTTTGCGAAAAGATTGCATGTAGGACAGGAAAATGAAGAAAGAGAGAGGGAGACAGAGACATACATGCTTATACATATGTATTCTTAGTAAAGGTATGATACAATGATTACTAGCAAGTGTTCTGATGTTTTTATGTTCAGTCAAAATTTCAGAAGACATTATCATTTTTTTTAATTCCATTTTTAGCTACTAAATATTTAATATTCAATAGATTATTCACAAAAATATTCTAGATCATGTTAGTTTTAGAATAGATCATTCACTGAAAAAAATGAAAGTGAATGCCCATTTTCAGATTTAAAAACAACAGTGTATTTTAGGAAAGATATCCTAACCTTTTTATCCTATCCTTTTTATATTATGAGGAGAAAGCATGAGGCAAGGTGTTCATGCAGTAATGTTTCTTATTTGAAATGATAGATTTTCAAATGTGTACTGTCATACAAAAATCCAAATATCATGCCTGATGGCCTTGTTGTTGTCATTAGGGCTGCAATTGCTGGAACCTGTGTTCTGAGAGATTGCCTTCCAATCTACCTGCAAATATACAGAGCTGAGAATATTTTTGGGTTTTAGAGTTTGTTAATTGTTGCTTAGATCTCTGTTGAAACTATTGTCACCCTTTTCTGAGAGACTGCTTTCCAATCTATCTGCAAATATACAGAGCAGAGTACATTTTTTTTGGTTTTAGAGTTTGTACTGTTAATTGTTGCTTAGATCTCTGTTGAAACTGTTTTCCCCACCCCCACCGTATTTTTCTGTCATGTCATCAGTTGGTATAACTGTTTTTTACAGTTTGTGTTATCCAACTCAAGGATCACTTGCATAAAATTAGACCTGTTAGTAACAGCCTGTATTTAATTGCTAGAACCTGTGTTCTGAGAGACTGCCTTCCAGTCTATCTGCAAATATACAGAGCTGAGTATATATTTTTTTGTTTTAGAGTTTGTTAATTGTTGCTTAGATCTCTGTTGAAACTATTGTCTCCCTGTTCTGAGAGACTGCTTTCCAATCTATCTGCAAATATACAGAGCTGAGTATATTTTTTGGTTTTAGAGTTTGCACTGTTAATTGTTGCTTAGATCTCTGCTGAAACTGTACCCCTATTTTCTGCCATGTCTTCAGTTGGTATAACTGTTTTTTATAGCTTGTGTGTTATCTAACTCAAGGATCAGTTGCATAAAATTAGACCTGTTAGTAACAGCCTGCATTTAATTGCTGGAACCTGTGTTCTGAGAGACTGCCTTCCAGTCTATCTGTAAATATACAGAGTTGAGTATATATTTTTTGGTTTTAGAGTTTGTTAATTGTTGCTTAGATCTCTGCTGAAACTATTGTCTCCCTGTTCTGAGAGACTGCTTTCCAATCTGTCTGCAAATATACAGCGCTGAGTATATTTTTTTAGTTTTAGAGTTTGTACTGTTAATTGTTGCTTAGATCTCTGTTGAAACTGTTCCCCACCCCCACCCTATTTTTCTGCCGTGTCTTCAGTTGGTATAACTGTTTTTTACAGCTTGTGTGTAATCTAACTCAAGGATCAGTTGCATAAAATTAGACCTGTTAGTAACAGCCTGCATTTAATTGCTGGAACCTGTGTTCTGAGGCACTGCCTTCCAATCTTTCTGCAAATATAGAGAGGTGAGTATATTTTTTTGGTTTTAAAGTTTGTATTGTTAATTGCTGCTGAGATCTCTGTTGAAACTGCCCCCCCCTATTTTCTGCTGTGTCTTCAGTTGGTATAACTGGATTTTACAGCTTGTTTTTAATCAAACTCAAGGATCACTTGCATAAAATTAGACCTGTTAGTAACAGCCTGCATTTAATTGCTGGAACCTGTGTTCTGAGAGACTGCCCTCCAATTTATCTGCAAATATACAGAGCTGAGTATATTTTTTTGGTTTTAGAGTTTGTTAATTGTTGCTTAGATCTCTGTTGAAACTATTGTCTCCCTGTTCTGAGAGACTGCTTTCCAATCTCTCTGCAAATATACAGAGCAGAGTATCTTTTTTTTGGTTTTAGAGTTTGTACTGTTAATTGTTGCCGAGATCTCTGTTGAAACTGTGCCCCCATTTTCTGCCGTGTCTTCAGTTGGTATAACTGTTTTTTAAGGCTTGTGTTTTATCTAACTCAAGGATCACTTGCATAAAATTAGACCTGTTAGTAACAGCCTGCATTTATTTGCTGGAACCTGTGTTCTGAGAGACTGCCTTCCAATCTATCTGCAAATATACAGAGCTGAGTATATTTTTTTGGTTTTAGAGTTTGTTAATTATTACTTAGATCTCTGTTGTAACTATTGTCTCCCTGTTCTGAGAGACTGCTTTCTAGTCTATCTGCAAATATGCAGAGCTGAGTATATTTTTTTGGTTTTATACTTTGTATGGTTAATTGTTGCTTAGATCTCTGTTGAATCTGTATTCCCCACCCCCCCCTTAATTTTCTGCTGTGTCTTTAGTAGGTATAACTGTTTTTTATAGCTTCTGTGTTATTTAACTCAAGGATCAGTTGCAAAAAATTAGACCTGTTAGTAACAGCCTGCTTTTAATTGCTGGAACCTGTATTCTGAGAGACTGCCTTTCAGTCTATCTAAAAATATACAGAGCTGAGTATAATGTTTTTTGGTTTTAGAGTGTGTTAATTGTTGCTTAAATCTCTGCTGAAACTATTGTCTCCCTGTTCTGAGAGACTGCTTTGCAATCTGTCTGCAAAAATAAAGTGCTGAGTATATATTTTTTGATTTTAGAGTTTGTGCTGTTAGTTGTTGCTTAGATCTCTGTTGAAACTGTTTTCCCCACCACAACATATTTTTCTGTCAGGTCTTCAGTTGGTATAACTGTTTTTTACAGCTTGTGTGTAATCTAACTCAAGGATCAGTTGCGTAAAATTAGACTTGTTAATAACAGCCTGCATTTAATTGCTGGAACCTGTGTTCTGAGACACTGCTTTCCAATCTATCTGAAATTTACAGAGATGCGTATTTTTTTTTGCTTTTAGAGTTTGTTAAATGCTTCTTAGATCTCTGTTGAAACAATTGTCTCCCTGTTCTGAGAGACTGATTTCCAATCTATCTGCAAATATACAGAACTGAGTATATTTTTTTGGTTTTAAAATTTGTACTGTTAATTGTTGCCGAGATCTCTGTTGAAACTGTCCCCCACTATTTTCTGACATGTCTTCAGTTGGTATAACTGTTTTTTACAGCTCGAATTTTATCAAACTCAAGGATCACATGCATAAAATTAGACCTGTTAGTAACAGCCTGCATTTAATTGCTGGAAACTGTATTCTGAGGACTGCCTTCCAATCTATCTGCAAATATACAGAGCTGAGTATATTTTTTTGGTTTTAGACTTTGTACTGTTAATTGTTGTTTAGATCACTATTGAATCTGTTTTCCCCACCCCCACCCTTTTTTTCTTCTGTGTCTTTTGTTGACATAACTGTTTTTTATAGCTTGTGTATTATCTAACTCAAGGATCAGTTGCATAAAATTAGACCTGTTAGTAACAGCCTGCAATTAATTGCTGGAACCTGTGTTCTGAGACAATGCCTTCCAATCTAATTGGTTCTGATGAAGGCTGGGGACAGCTGAAAGCGCTTAACGTTGTAGTAATAAACCTGTTCGTGTATTTTATACAAGTGGCAGTGAATTTCTTTTCAACAGTCGTAGTCCTGATAAAGTATTGTCAGTTGGGTTCCATTCTCCTCCATTTTGCAGTTCCTGTGTTGTTCTTTAGTGACTTTTCGATAAAATTAGACCTGTTACTAACAGCCTGCATTTAATTGCTGGAACCTGTGTTCTGAGACACTGTCCTCCAATCTATCTGCAAATATACAGAGCTGAGTACATATTTTTGTGTTTTAGAGTTTGTTATTTTTGCTTAGATCTCTGTTGAAACTATAGTCTCCCTGTTCTGAGAGACTGCTTTCCAGTCTATCTGCATATACCAAGCTGAGTATTTTTTTTCTGTTTTAGAGTTTGTACTATTAATTGTTGCTTAAATGTCTGTTGAAACTGTTTTCCCAACCCCATCCTATTTTTCTGCTGTGTCTTCAGTTGGTTTAACTGTTTTTTACAGCTTGTGTGTTATCTAACTCAAGGATCAGTTGCATAAAATTAGACCTGTTAGTAACAGCCTGCAATTAATTGCTGGAACCTGTGTTCTGAGACAATGCCTTCCAATCTATCTGGAAATATACAGAGCTGAGTATATTTTTTTGGTTTTAAAGTTTGTATTGTTAATTGTTGTCGAGATATCTGTTGAAACTGTCCCCCCTATTTTCTGCCGTGTCTTCAGTTGGTCTAACTGGATTTTACAGCTTGTTTTTTTATCAAACTCAAGGATCACTTGCATAAAATTAGACCTGTTAGTAACAGCCTGCATTTACTTGCTGGAACCTGTGTTTCTAGAGGCTGCCTTCCAATCTATCTGCAAATATACAGAGCTGAGTATATATTTTTTGGTTTTAGAGTTTGTACTGTTAACTGTTGCTTAGATCTCTGTTGAAACTGTTTTCCGCACCCCCACCCTGTTTTGCTGCTGTGTCTTCAGTTGGTATAACTGTTTTTTACAGCTTGTGTGTTATCTAAATCAAGGATCAGTTGAATAAAATTAGACCTGCTAGTTACAGCCTGCATTTAATTGCTGGAACCTGTGTTCTGAGAGATTGCCTTCCAGTCTGTCTGCAAATATACAGAGCCGAGTATATTTTTTTGGTTTTAGAGTTTGTTAATTGTTGCTTAGATCTCTCCTGAAACTATTGTCTCCCTGTTCTGAGGGACTGCTTTCCAATCTATCTGCAAATATACAGAGCTGAGTATATTTTTTTGGTTTTAGAGTTTGTACTGTTAATTGTTGCTTAGATCTCTGTTGAAACTGTTCTCCTCACCGCCACCCTATTTTTCTGCCATGTCTTCAGTTGGTATAACTGTTTTTTACAGCTTGTGTGTAATCTAACTGAAGGATCAGTAACATAAAATTAGACCTGTTAGTAACAGCCTGCATTTAATTGCTGGAACCTGTGTTCTGAGACACTTTCTTCCAATCTATCTGCAAATATACATAACTGAGTATATATTTTTTTGGTTTTAGAATTTGTTAATTGTTGCTTAGATCACTGCTGAAACTATTGTCTCCCTGTTCTGAGAGACTGCTTTCCAATCTATCTGCAAATATCCAGAGCTGAGTGTATTCTTTTGGTTTTAGAGTTTGTACTGTTAATTGTTGCCGAGATCTCTGTTGAAACTGTCCCCCTCAATTTTCTGCTGTGTCTTCAGTTGATATAATTGTTTTTTACAGCTTGTGTGTTATCTAACTCAAGGATCACTTGCATAAAATTAGACTTGTTAATGATAGCCTGCTTTTAATTGCTGGCACCTGTGTTCTGAGGGACTGCCTTCCAATTTATCTGCAAATATACAGAGCTGAGTATATTTTTTTGGTTTTAGAGTTTGTTATTTTGCGTAGATCTCTGTTGAAATTATTGTCTCCCTGTTCTGAGAGACTGCTTTCCAATCTATCTACAAATATACAGAGCTGAGTATCTTTTTTTTTTATTTTAGAGTTTGTACTGTTAATTGTTACTGAGATCTCTGTTGAAACTGCCCCCCTATTTTCTGCTGTGTCTTCAGTTGGTATAACTGTTTTTTAAGGATTGTGTTTTATTTAACTCATGGATCACTTGCATAAAATTAGACCTGTTAGTAACAGCCTGCATTTAATTGCTGGAACCTGTGTTCCTAGAGCCTGCCTTCCAATCTATCTGCAAACATACAGAGCTGAGTATATATTTTTTTGGTTTTAGAGTTTGTTAATTGTTGCTTAGATCTCTGTTGAATCTACTGTCTCCCTGTTCTGAGAGACTGTTTTCCAGTCTGTCTGCAAATGTACAGAGCTGAGTATATTTTTTTGGTTTTAGTTATTTGTACTGTTAAAAGTTGCTTAGATCTCTGTTGAAACTGTTTTCCCCACCCCACCGTTTTTCTGCTGTGTCTTCAGTTGGTATAACTGTTTTTTACAGCTTGTGTTATCTAACTCAAAGATCAGTTGAATAAAATTAGACCTGCTAGTTACAACCTGCATTTAATTGCTGGAACCTGTGTTCTGAGAGACTGCCTTCCAGTCTGTCTGCAAATATACAGATCCGAGTATATTTATTTGGTTTTAGAGTTTGTTAATTGTTGCATAGATCTCTCCTGAAACTATTGTCTACCAGTTCTGACAGACTGCTTTCCAATCTATCTGTAAATATACAGAGCTGAGTATAATTATTTTGGTTTTAGAGTTTGTACTGTTAATTGTTGCTTAGATCTCTGTTGAATCTACTGTCTCCCTGTTCTGAGAGACTGTTTTCCAGTCTGTCTGCAAATGTACAGAGCTGAGTATATTTTTTTGGTTTTAGTTATTTGTACTGTTAAAAGTTGCTTAGATCTCTGTTGAATCTGTATTCCCCAACCCACCTTATTTTTCTGCTGTGTCTTTAGTTGGTATAACTGTTTTTTATAGCTTCTTTGTTACCTAACTCAAGGATCAGTTGCATAAAATTAAAACCTGTTAGTGACAGCCTTCTTTTAATTGCTGGAACCTGTATTCTGAGAGACTGCCTTCCAGTCTATCTGCAAATAAACAGAGCTGAGTATAATTTTTTTTGGCTTTTGAGTTTGTTAATTGTTGCTTAGATCTCTGCTGAAATTATTGTCTCCCTGTTCTGAGAGACAGCTTTCCAATCTGTCTGCAAAAATGAAACACTGAGTATATATTTTTTGATTTTAGAGTTTGTACTGTTAGTTGTTGCTTAGATCTCTGTTGAAACTGTTTTCCCCACCACAACATATTTTTCTGCCAGGTCTTCAGTTGGTATAACTGTTTTTTACAGCTTGTGTGTAATCTAACTCAAGGATCAGTTGCGTAAAATTAGACCTGTTGCTAACAGCCTGCATTTAATTGCTGGAACCTGTGTTCTGAGACACTGCCTTCCAATCTATCTGCAAATGTACAGAGATGCATATATTTTTTTTGCTTTTAGAGTTTGTTAATTGCTGCTTAGATCTCTGTTGAAACAATTGTCTCCCTGTTCTGAAAGACTGCTTTCAAATCTATCTGCAAATATACAGAGCTGAGTATATTTTTTGGTTTTAAAATTTGTACTGTTAATTGTTGCCGAGATCTCTGTTGAAACTGTCCCTCACTATTTTCTGACATGTCTTCTGTTGGTATAACTGTTTTTTACAGCTTGTTTTTTATCAAACTCAAGGATCACTTGCATAAAATTAGACCTGTTAGTAACAGCCTGCATTTAATTACTGGAAACTGTCTTCTGAGCACTGCCATCCAATCTATCTGCAAATATACAGAGCTGAGTATATTTTTTTTGGTTTTAGACTTTGTACTGTGAATTGTTGTTTACATCACTGTTGAATCTGTTTTCCCCACCCCCACCCTTTTTTTCTGCTGTGTCTTTAGTTGACATAACTGTTTTTATAGCTTGTATGTTATCTAACTCAAGGATCAGTTGCATAAAATTTGATCTGTTACTAACAGCCTGCATTTAATTGCTGGAAACTGTGCTCTGAGACACTGTCCTCCAATCTATCTGCAAATATACAGAGCTGAGTACATATTTTTCCGTTTTAGAGTTAGTTATTTTTGCTTAGATCTCTGTTGAAACTATTGTCTCCCTGTTCTGAGAGACTGCTTTCCAGTCTATCTGCATATACCAAGCTGAGTATTTTTTTTTTTTTGGTTTTAGAGTTTGTACTTTTAATTGTTGCTTAATTGTCTGTTGAAACTGTTTTCCCAACCTCATCCCATTTTTCTGCTGTGTCTTCAGTTGGTTTAACTGTTTTTTACTGCTTGTGTGTTGTCTAACTCAAGGATCAGTTTCATAAAATTAGACCTGTTAGTAACAGCCTGCATTTAATTGCTGGAACCTGTGTTCTGAGAGACTGCCTTCCAATTTATCTGCAAATATAGAGAGCTGAGCATATTTTTTTTGGTTTTAGAGTTTAATTGTTGCTTAGATCTCTGTTGAAACTATTGTCTCCCTGTTCTGAGAGACTGCTTTCCAATCTCTCTGCAAATATACCAAGCAGTGTATCTTTTTTTGGTTTTAGAGTTTGTACTGTTAATTCTTGCCAAGATCTCTGTTGAAACTGTGCCCCCCCCCATTTACTGACGTGTCTTCAGTTGGTATAACTTGTTTTTAAGGCTTGTGTTTTATCTAACTGAAGGATCACTTTCATACAATTAGACCTGTTAGCAACAGCCTGCATATATTTGCTGGATCCTGTGTTCTGAGAGACTGCCTTCCAATCTTTCTGCAAATATACAGAGCTGAGTATATTTTTTGGTTTTAGAGTTTTTTTAATTATTACTTATATCTCTGTTGAAATTATTGTCTCCCTGTTCTGAGAGACTGCTTTCTAGTCTATCTGCAAATATGCAGAGATGAGTATATTTTTTGGTTTTAGACTTTGTACTGTTAATTGTTGCTTAGATCTCTGTTGAAACTGTTTTCCCCACCCCACCCTATTTTTCTGCTGTGTCTTCAGTTGGTATAACTGTTTTTTGCAGCTTGTGTGTTATCTAACTCAAGGATCAGTTAAATAAAATTAGACCTGCTACTTTCAGCCTGCATTTAACTGCTGGAACCTGTGTTCTGAGAGACTGCCTTCCAGTCTGTCTGCAAATATACAGAGCCGAGTATATTTTTTTGGTTTTAGAGTTTGTTAATTGTTGCTTAGATCTATCCTGAAACTATTGTCTCCCTGTTCTGAGGGACTGCTTTCCAATCTATCTGCAAATATACAGAGCTGAGTATATTTTTTTGGTTTTAGACTTTGTACTGTTAATTATTGCTTTAATCTCTGTTGAAACTGTTCTCCTCACTGCCACCCTATTTTTCTGACATGTCTTTAATTGGTATAACTGTTTTTTACAGCTTGTGTGTAATCTAACTGAAGGATCAGTTGCATAAAATTAGACCTGTTAGTAACAGCCTGCATTTAATTGCTGGAACCTGTGTTCTGAGACACTGCCTTCCAATCTATCTGCAAATATACAGAGCTGAGTATATTTTTTTGGTTTTAGAATTTGTTAATTGTTGCTTAGATCTCTATTGAAACTATTGTCTCCCTGTTCTGAGAGACTGCTTTCCATTCTATCTAGAAATATACATAGCTAAGTATATTTTTTTGGTTTTAGAGTTTGTACTGTTAATTGTTGCCTAGATCTCTGTTGAAAGTGTCCCCCCTATTTTCTGCCGTGTTTTCAGTTGGTATAACTGTTTTTTACAGCTAGTGTTTTATCTAACTCAAGGATCAGTAACATAAAATTAGACCTGTTAGTAACAGCCTGCATTTAATTGCTGGAACCTGTGTTCTGAGAGACTGCCTTCCAATCTATCTGCAAATATACAGAGCTGATTATATTATTTTGGTTTTAGAGTTTGTTAATATTGCTTAGATCTCTGTTGAAACTATTGTCTCCCTGTTCTGAGAGACTGCTTTCCAATCTATCTGCAAATATACAGAGCTGAGTATTTTTTTTTATTTTAGACTTTGTACTGTTAATTGTTGCTGAGACCTCTGTTGAAACTACCCCCCCTATTTTCTGCTGTGTCTTTAGTTGGTATAACTGTTTTTTATAGCTTCTGTGTTATCTAACTCAAGGATCAGTTGCATAAAGTTAGACCTGTTAGTAACAGCCTGCTTTTAATTGCTGGAACCTGTGTTCTGAGAGACTGCCTTCCAGTCTATCTGCAAATATACAGAGCTGAGTATATTTTTTTGGTTTTAGAGTTTGTTAATTGTTGCTTAGATCTCTGCTGAAACTATTGTCTCCCTGTTCTGAGAGACTGCTTTCCAATCTGTCTGCAAATATACAGCGCTGAGTATATTTTTTTAGTTTTAGAGTTTGTACTGTTAATTGTTGCTTAGATCTCTGTTGAAACTGTTCCCCACCCCCACCCTATTTTTCTGCCATGTCTTCAGTTGGTATAGCTGTTTTTTACAGCTTGTGTGTAATCTAACTCAAGGATCACTTGCATAAAATTAGACCTGTTAGTAACAGCCTGCATTTAATTGCTGGAACCTGTGTTCTGAGAGACTGCCTTCCAATTTATCTGCAAATATACAGAGCTGAGTATATTTTTTTGGTTTTAGAGTTTGTTAATTGTTGCTTAGATCTCTGTTGAAACTATTGTATCCCTGTTCTGAGAGACTGCTTTCCAATCTCTCTGCAAATATACAGAGCAGAGTATCTTTTTTTGGTTTTAGAGTTTGTACTGTTAATTGTTGCCGAGATCTCTGTTGAGACTGTGCCCTCCCCCCATTTTCTGCCGTGTCTTCAGTTGGTATAACTGTTTTTTAAGGCTTGTGTTTTATCTAACTCAAGGATCACTTGCATAAAATTAGACCTGTTAGTAACATCCTGCATTTAATTGTTGGAACCTGTGTTCTGAGAAACTGCCTTCCAATCTATCTGCAAATATACAGAGCTGAGTATATTTTTTTGGTTTTAGAGTTTGTTAATTATTACTTAGATCTCTGTTGTAACTATTGTCTCCCTGTTCTGAGAGACTGCTTTCTAGTCTATCTGCAAATATGCAGAGCTGAGTATATTTATTCGTTTTAGACTTTGTACTGTTAATTGTTGCTTAGATCTCTGTTGAAACTGTTTTCTCCACCCCACCCTATTTTTCTGCTGTGTCTTTAGTTGGTATAACTGTTTTTACAGCTTGTGTGTTATCTAACTCAAGGATCACTTGCATAAAATTAGACCTGTTAGTAACATCCTGCATTTAATTGCTGAAACCTGTGTTTTGAGAGACTGCCTTCCAGTCTATATGCAAATATACAGAGCTGAGTATATATTTTTTGGTTTTAGAGTTTGTTAATTGTTGCTTAGATCTCTTTTGAAATTATTGTCTCCCTGTTCTGAGAGACTGCTTTCCAATCTATCTGCAAATATACAGAGCTGAGTATATATTTTTCGTTTAAAGTTTGTACTGTTAATTGTTGCCGAGATCTCTGTTGAAACTGCCCCCCCCCCTATTTTCTGACATGTCTTCAGTTGGTATAACTGTTTTTTACAGCTTGTGTTTTATCGAACTCAAGGATTACTTGCATAAAATTAGACCTGTTAGTAACAGCCTGCATTTAATTGCTGGAACCTGTGTTCCTAGAGACTGCCTTCCAATCTATCTGCAAATATACAGAGCTGAGTATATATTTTTTGTTTTAGAGTTTGTTAATTGTTGCTTAGATCTCTGCTGAAACTATTGTCTCCCTGTTCTGAGGGACTGCTTTCCAATCTGTCTGCAAATATACAGTGCTGAGTATATTTTTAGGTTTTAGAGTTTGTACTATTAGTTGTTGCTTAGATCTCTGTTGAAACTGTTTTCCCCACCCCAACCTATTTTTCTGCCATGTCTTCAGTTGGTATAACTGTTTTTTACAGCTTGTGTGTAATCTAACTCAAGGATCAGTTGCATAAAATTAGACCTGTTACTAACAGCCTGCATTTAATTGCTGAAACCTGTGTTCTGAGACATTGCCTTCCAATCTATCTGCAAACATACAGAGCTGAGTATATTTTTTTTGGTTTTAGAGTTTGTTAATTGTTGCTTAGATCTCTTTTGAAACTATTGTCTCCCTGTTCTGAGAGACTGCTTTCCAATCTATCTGCAAATATACAGAGCTGAGTATATATTTTTTTTAAAGTTTGTACTGTTAATTGTTGCCGAGATCTCTGTTGAAACTGCCCCCCCCCTATTTTCTGACATGTCTTCAGTTGGTATAACTGGTTTTTACAGCTTGTGTTTTATCGAACTCAAGGATTACTTGCATAAAATTAGACCTGTTAGTAACAGCCTGCATTTAATTGCTGGAACCTGTGTTCCTAGAGACTGCCTTCCAATCTATCTGCAAATATACAGAGCTGACTATATATTTTATGGTTTTAGAGTTTGTTAATTGTTGCTTAGATCTCTGTTGAATCTATTGTCTCCCTGTTCTGAGAAACTGATTTCCAGTCTATCTGCAAATAAAGAGAGCTGAGTATATATTTTTTGGTTTTAGAGTTTGCACTGTTAACTGTTGCTTAGATCTCTGTTGAAACTGTTTTCCCCACCCCACCCTGTTTTTCTGCTGTGTCTTCAGTTGGTATAACTGTTTTTTACAGCTTGTGTTATCTAACTCAAGGATCAGTTGAATAAAATTAGACCTGCTAGTTACAACCTGCATTTAATTGCTGGAACCTGTGTCCTGAGAGACCGCCTTCCAGTCTGTCTGCAAATATACAGAGCCGAGTATATTTTTTTGGTTTTAGAGTTTGTTAATTGTTGCTTAGATCTCTCCTGAAACTATTGTCTCCCTGTTCTGAGGGACTGCTTTCCAATCTATCTGCAAATATACAGAGCTGAGTATATTTTTTTGGTTTTAGAATTTGTTAATTGTTCCTTAGATCACTGTTGAAACTATTGTTTTCCTGTTCTGAGAGACTGCTTTCCAATCTATCTGCAAATATACAGAGCTAAGTATATTGTTTTTGTTTTAGAGTTTGTACTGTTAATTTGTACCGAGATCTCTGTTGAAACTGTCCCCCCTATTTTCTGCCATGTTTTCAGTTGGTATAACTGGTTTTTACAGCTAGTTTTTATCTAGCTCAAGGATCAGTAACATAAAATTAGACCTGTTAGTAACAGCCTGCATTTAATTGCTGGAACCTGTGTTCTGAGAGACTGCCTTCCAATCAATCTGCAAATATACAGAGCTGAGTGTATTCTTCTGGTTTTCGGGTTTGTACTGTTAATTGTTGCTTAGATCTCTGTTGAAACTGCCCCCCCCCCTATTTTCTGCTGTGTCTTCAGTTGGTATAATTGTTTTTACAGCTTGTGTGTTATCTAACTCAAGGATCACTTGCATAAAATTAGACTTGTTTACAATAGCCTGCTTTTAATTGCTGGAACCTGTGTTCTGAGAGACTGCCTTCCATTTTATCTGCAAATATACAGAGCTGAGTATATTTTTTTGGTTTTAGAGTTTGTTATTGTTGCGTAGATCTCTGTTGAAACTATTGTCTCTCTGTTCTGAGAGACTGCTTTCCAATCTATCTACAAATATACAGAGCTGAGTATCTTTTTTTTTATTTTAGAGTTTGTACTGTTAATTGTTGCTGAGATCTCTGCTGAAACTGCCCCCCCCCCTATTTTCTGCTTTGTCTTCAGTTTGTATAACTGTTTTTTTAAGGATTGCGTTTTATCTAACTCATGGATCTCTTGCATAAAATTAGACCTGTTAGTAACAGCCTGCATTTAATTGCTGGACCCTGTGTTATGAGAGACTGCCTTCCAGTCTATCTGCAAATATACAGAGCTGAGTATAATTTTTTTGGTTTTAGAGTTTGTTAATTGTTGCTTAGATCTCTGCCGAAACTATTGTCTCCCTATTCTGAGAGACTGCTTTCCAATCTGTCTGCAAAAATAAAGCGCTGAGTATATATTTTTTGGGCTTAGAGTTTGTACTGTTAGTTGTTGCTTAGATCTCTGTTGAAACTGTTTTCCCCACCCCAACCTATTTTTTTTTCCATGTCTTCAGTTGGTATAACTGTTTTTTACAGCTTGTGTGTAATCTAAATCAGGGATCAGTTGCGTAAAATTAGACCTGTTACTAACAGCCTGCATTTAATTGCTGGAACCTGTGTTCTGAGACACTGCCTTCCAATCTATCTGCAAATATACAGAGCTGAGTATATTTTTTTGGTTTTAGAGTTTTTAATTGCTGCTTAGATCTCTGTTGAAACTATTGTCTCCCTGTTCTGAGGGACTGCTTTAAAATCTATCTGCAAATGTACAGAGCGGAGTATATTTTTTTGGTTTTAAAGTTTGTACTGTTAATTGTTGCTGAGATCTCTGTTGAAACTGCCCCCCCCCCACTATTTTCTGACATGTCTTCAGTTGGTATAACTGGTTTTACAGCTTGTGTTTTATCGAACTCAAGGATCACTTGCATAAAATTAGACCTTTGAGTAACAGCCTGCATTTAATTGCTGGAAACTGTGTTCTGAGATAATGCCTTCCAATCTATCTGCAAATGTACAGAGTTGAGTATATTTTTTTGGTTTTAGACTTTGCACTGTTAATTGTTGTTTAGATCACTGTTGAATCTTTTTCTCCCACCCCCACCCTATTTTTCTGCTGTGTCTTCAGTTGGTTTAACTGTTTTTACAGCTTGTGTGTTGTCTAACTCAAGGATCAGTTGCATAAAATTAGACCTGTTAGTAACAGCCTGCATTTAATTGCTGGAACCTGTGTCTTAAGACACTGCCCTCCAATCTATCTGCAAATATAGAGAGCTGAGTATATATTTTTTGGTTTTACAGTTTGTTAATTGTTGCTTAGATCTCTGCTGAAACTATTGTCTCTCTGTTTTGAGAGACTGCCTTTCAATCTGTCTGCAAATATACAGCGCTGAGTATATTTTTTTTAGTTTTAGACTTTGTACTGTTAACTGTTGTTTAGATCACTGTTGAAACTGTTTCCCCACTCCCACCCTATTTTTCTGCTGTGTCTTCAGTTGGTATAACTGTTTTTTATAGCTTGTGTGTTATCTAACTCAAGGATCAGTTGCATAAAATTAGACCTGTTACTAACAGCCTGCATTTAATTGCTGGAACCTGTGTTCTGAGACACGGCCCTCCAATCTATCTGAAAATATAGAGAGCTGAATATATATTTTTTTTGTTTTAGAGTTTGGTATTTTTGCTTAGATCTCTGTTGAAACTATTGTCTCCCTGTTCTGAGAGACTGTTTTCCAATCTGTCTGCAAATATACAGCGCTGAGTATATTTTTAAGTTTTAGAGTTTGTACTGTTAATTGTTGCTTAGATCTCTGTTGAAACTGTTTTCCCCAGACCCACACTATTTTTCTGCTGTGTCCGCAGTTGTTTTAACTGTTTTTTCCAGCTTGTGTGTAATCTAAGTCAAGGATCAGTTGCATAAAATTAGACCTGTTAGTAACAGCCTGCATTTAATTGCTGCAAGCTCTGTTCTGAGACACTGCCTTCCAATCTATCTGCAAATATAGAGAGCTGAGTATATTCTTTTGGTTTTAAAGTTTGTATTGTTAATTCTTGCCGAGATCTCTGTTGAAACAACCCCCCCCCCACTATTTTCTGCCATGTCTTCAGTTGGTATAACTGGATTTTACAGCTTGTGTTTTATCGAACTCAAGGATCACTTGCATAAAATTAGACCTTTGAGTAGCAGCCTGCATTTAATTGCTGGAACCTGTGTTCAGAGAGACTGCCCTCCAATTTATCTGCAAATATACAGAGCTGAGTATATTTTCTTGGTTTTAGAGTTTGTTAATTGTTGCTTATATCTCTGTTGAAACTATTGTCTCCCTGTTCTGAGAGACTGCTTTCCAATCTCTCTGCAAATATACAGAGCAGAGTATCTTTTTTTTGGTTTTAGAGTTTGTCCTGTTAATTGTTGCCGAGATCTCTGTTGAAACTGTCCCCCCCCCTATTTTCTGCCATGTCTTCAGTTGGTATAATTGTTTTTTACAGCTTGTGTGTTATCTAACTCAAGGATCACTTGCATAAAATTAGATCTGTTAACAATAGCCTGCTTTTAATTGACTGGAACCTGTGTTCTGAGATACTGCCTTCCAATTTATCTGCAAATATACAGAGCTGAGTATATTTTTTTGGTTTTAGAGTTTGTTAATTGTTGCTTAGATCTCTGTTGAAACTATTGTCTCCCTGTTCTGAGAGACTGCTTTCCAATCTCTCTGGAAATATACAGAGCAGAGTATCTTTTTTTGGTTTTAGAGTTTGTACTGTTAATTGTTGCTGAGATCTCTGTTGAAACTGTGCCCCCATTTTCTGCTGTGTCTTCAGTTGGTATAACTGTTTTTTAAGGCTTGTGTTTTATCTAATTCAAGGATCACTTGCATAAAATTAGACCTGTTAGCAACAGCCTGCATTTATTTGCTGGAACCTGTGTTTGGAGAGACTGCCCTCCAATTTATCTGCAAATATACAGAGCTGAGTATATTTTTTGGTTTTAGAGTTTGTTAATTGTTGCTTAGATCTCTATTGAAACTATTGTCTCCCTGTTCTGAGAGACTGCCTTCCAATCTCTCTGGAAATATACAGAGCTGAGTAAATTTTTTTGGTTTTAGAGTTTGTAAATTATTACTTAGATCTCTATTGTAACTTTTGTCTCCCTGTTCTGAGAGACTGCTTTCTAGTCTATCTGCAAATATGCAGAGTTGAGTATATTTTTTGGTTTTAGACTTTCCCCAGGATTCATGAACGTTGCGCCAGGCGGACGCATAGCGTAGGCGTTACAACGCCAGATATGGCCGCCGAGCGATTCAGGTACGATCCAATTCCATGTGCACTACCGGCGTGTTCCGGATTTGCACCGCCTCCAGCGTAGGTATGTTAAACACCCCATGTGCGGTGTTGCACCATGCAAATGAAGGCATATAGCGATCCACGAAGTGGCGCAGGCGTAGCATAAGGGCACGGCAATGTAAACCAAAAAAAAACGGTTTACATTTACCCAAACATGACATAGGAGTAACGGAAGGCTGTCAACGTCAGGTATCACACTGTTGCCACATGCCAATGGCGAAAGACACAGAGAATGTCAAAAGAAAACATGCACAACATGTAAATAATGACATAAATGGTATGTCCACAGAAACACACAGCAGAACCCCAGGACATGTCCGCCGAAGGTGCTAAACAATGAAATAATATGACAATGTCATAAAAGAGCAGTGTAATACACATCAGCTTCACAGCCACAATACACCATGGTATGCATGGAAAGTCACATCCATGGTGCAAGGGTTGCCAAGGAGTTGCGGCAGTGTTTGGCGCGGTAACTATGAATTAGTAGTCATTGCCATGCAAATGAGGTAGATGATACTGAATTGCAAAACCCCCACCGGCGTAAGGCTGTACCAAACGGCGCAGCGGTAATACACTGAGGAGTGGCTCAGAGGGAATACATGTCAACCGCAGAGGGGTGTGCCACTGTAGGAGGAAGCACATTGGAGCCCAGCAAACATGGGCTGTACATTGCACATCACAGCAGCAGGACCGGCGTGTGGGGAAATAGTTGAGCTGAGAGCACACAATGCGCGCAGAGATGCATATGCACGAGGATGACTACGTTCCCTTAACCCAGTCATGTGACGCCCGCCCCGTCAACAACAACGGATACAGGAAGGTGATGCTGAGAATATGAGGAAATGCGGAAGCAGTGTAATTGGAGTAGTAATGAGCAATCAACACCAATCAACCCACGAAGGCCAATTGGCGGCAGCTGACAACTCTGCATGCAGAAACCTGCAAAACAGGATAGGGGAGGCATATGAATGCAAAGAAAGTAGGGGAGGTAGCAGATTGCAAAGAGTGAAGAACCAACACAGCAGAGCCAAGTAGACAGGCAGCATAACGGCGGCGGCAGAGAAAACACACGATATGCCATGTCCCAGAAACTACACATGACAGGGCTCTGCAGGATGCAAGCCAGGAAATAGTAGGCGCGACGTGCAGAAACAGTAAGGTAAGGTCGAAAGCTAATCCAATGCAGGCAAGAGTAATGCAACACCAAAGGCAACAGTGTTGCAGTGCCAACGGTAAAACACGGAAGATAATCCACAGATACGGCTGCACAGACACACCCTATGACATCACCGGGTGTACAGCACAACAGTATAAAGTGTGAATGCACACAACACACAGCCGTGTATTCCCAAACGCCGCACTCTAGGTGTAAACACACGGGGAACTTTTAAAATGTACATGTTGGGTGCCGCCGTGGCTGTGATCCATCAGCATGTGTTAGAGACAGACGGAGTTGTGGAGGAGGGTGCCGACAACTACCGTAGGCCTCAGAGGAGAGTGTTCAGACCAAGGGTAACCTACCAGGGGCTACAAGACCTGGAGATAGTAGAGCGTTACAGGGTGGATAGGGACACTTTACAGCAAATAGCGGAGCTGTGCCGGCCACGCCTGAGAACAAGAAACAACAGAGGGGAACCCATCCCAGTGGACACAAAGGTATGTGTAAGCTTGTGAATACTGGCCACAGGTACCTTTCAAAGGCCAACTGGGGATATAATGGGCATCTCACAGGCATCAGCATCCAGGGTACTACACCAGTTTCTGGATGCCATGTTACCACATGCCAATGAGCATATATACTTCCCCAGATCTCAGGAGGAGTTGGCTAGCAATATGCGCCACTTCCACCGTGTGGCACAATACCCGGAGGTACTGGGTGCGATAGACTGTACGCACATACAAATCAAGTCACCACCTGGGGTGCAGGGTAGACGCTACATAAACCACAAGGGATTCCCCTCCATCAATTGCCAGGTCGTGTGCAATGCGCAGGGCATTATCATGGATGTGTGTGCTGGCAGCCCTGGAAGCTACCACGACTCCCATATCTGGCATGCCTCACAGCTGTATCAGGTATTCGCCAGGGGGGACATCACACAAGGCCACCTTGTGGGGGATGCTGGCTATGCACTGGAGCCATGGATGATGACTCCCATCAGAAATGCACACACACACATGCAAGAACGCCATAATGAGGCACACGCACAAACCAGAATAATCATAGAGCGTGTGTTTGGGATGCTGAAATCACAGTTCCGGTGCTTGGATACATCCGGTGGAGCCCTGCAGTACTCTCCAGGCACATGTGCCCACATATTCATAGTATGTGCCGTGCTACATAATATGATCCTGCGGAAGCAGCTGCTGCAGGGACATAATGGTGAAGAGCCACAAAGCCCACCACAACTGCCAAGGCCAGTACAGGCACAGAGGGTTCAGGACCATGAACACACTGTGCCAGCCCCAGTAGTCAGACGGAGGCGTACCCAATATGCCTATGCCCTGGGAAAGAGGGAACGTATAGCACATACTCTGACAGCGTAGGCCCCATGGACTGACACCTCCCTACCTGCACACACAGTGAAATGGACGGCACACAAACATGGCCACCCGTAAAGTGTACCGTATGGGTGGCCCCATGTGTGACTCCAACATAGGCAGCACCCAAACACTGCACACCCAACAGCTAGCGGATCATGGAACGCCAACACCTGAACCGTACTTGGGTCCTACAGCAGACAGCGTTGCTGTATGCTGCCACGTTCACCGCAAGGTGTATATATATAGACATGTACATATGTGCATATACAGATATGGAGATAGATATAATTACACACATAGAAATATATGTACACATATACATATAAAGTACAACAGGTAAGACAGGGAATCAGAGGGATGCAAGGTGACAGAGAAGTAACACGCGATATCTGTACATAGTAAACATAGTGAATGACAACCTGAGCATCCGGAAGGTTTAACAGAACAGGAAACCGCCACCCATGGAAAGGTCAACATACTGAAATGCATAACCGCGAGTCGGGATGATCGCCAGGCCACAGTACAGTAACAGTACATGTGCGGGTAATACTATAATGATATGAGGGGGGAGGTAGACACTGCTGCCGGTGATGCGGGCCATGCAGGTACTGTGTGCAACTGTCCCTGTGACTGCCGCAGTATGTGTATGTGTGCGGTGAGGGTGCTGTGTGTTTCGCTGTGCGAGTGTAATGTGTGTGCCACTGTAAAATGTGTATGTTGGTGCCATGTGACAGGCGGAGTGGAACAGCATGTGTAGGCATACAGTATAGGAACCACAGGCGTATGTACAGCAGTACTCCCAAAGTAGTACTGAGAGCCCCTCCCTGGCTAGGCGTGTGGCGACGTATAACGATGCAAAGTGAAAATGTCCCAGAATGTACCACAGGAATATAGCCAACATGAAATGGAAAGGACGTATGTACAAATCATGACCGTATGTATGACACTGATATGCTAATTGCAAAACGATACGTCGGCAAAGTTACACAGCAATAGGTATGTACCGTGGAAATACGCATATGCTACCCCGGTACTGATCGTGGCCACGTATCAGCCCGTAAACACCGCTGTGTGTTCTACAAGTGTCAAACAAGCAATTACCACCTGAATAGGTGGCAACCACTAGCAAACAGGCCGTCCCAAGTACAGGACCACAATGACTGTAAATATCCGGGACAGAATGACAAGGGATAGTCGTCACGTACAAACAACCGCAGATATACCACCGATGTGACGGAGGAATACATGCAGGAAGCACACACACAGGCGATACCAACACCACATGACAACAACACAACCTACACTCCCAGAACAACAGACAAGTAACTGCCAACTTCCCAGGCAGGGATGGAGCACACAGACAAGCTTACCGTGTATGTAGAGATGCAAGGCCCACAACCCGTAACCATCACCTACAACCTCCGATATTCCCCATCGCACATATCAAAGGGATACAAGCCGTAATAGCAGCAAAAACATACAGGCAGTCAATGACAGCTGCATAACCGCAACATCTCGCGTGGGAAAAACTATCAACAGCGGATGCATACTTGCATCCGTTGTTTAAAGGAATACAACAGCTATGTTACACATCCAAATGCAAAACGCCATCAACAGACGCCGTCAGGACAGGGACACCCACATGTCGAACATAATACCATACCCAACACACACAATCCACGGCTAACACCACTGCGAAATGTACCTGACGCCACACATAGTGGCTGCAGTTACACATAACATTACACAATACAGACCATCTCCATGAAGGTAGGGCAAATAACCAACACCCAGGTGAGGAATGCAACCATGCCCTAGTTACGACGCGTAATGTACGAAAGGAGTAGATGCACAGGTGATATGCGCACAAGTACACACTGAGGAACAGCCATTGGTGTGATGAACCCACATGTTGCAGGTAACGACGGATATAAGGATGACTCCCAGGATATTCAAACCGTATGCTCATACCGAACTACAACTCAAAAAGAGATAGAGTGAGAAAACGCAATAGCAAGACACGCAACGAAAAATGGAAGGAAACACAGAAAAGGTATGTAGAACCCACGATATGTACGGGTGTGTAATGCATGATGTGTATGACGAAGCTGCACTGTATGTGAACGGTGTTTGTAAGTAAGGATACTTGTACATAATGCAGAGAGTGGTGAAAGGTGGTTATGCAGTGCTATCCTGCTGAGCATACCAACGTCTGTGGACACCGTGTGCACAGCAGTGGGACATCATGTACACAGCCGGGATAATACAAGGGCTGCCACAGGGGGGCATAACACAGAACAATGCCACACCATACGCCGATGCTGGCAGTGGATGTCCAACAAGGAAGTGCCATAGCAGGGGATAGGACATGTATGTATACTGTCACAGCACACATGTGTATGGGCATATACCGTCGATGTCATACGTAATGTGCGCACGACGTGCACGTATGCCTTGCAGTAGGGGATACTATGTCAACTATGTGTAATGTAAAGCTGTCATGGTGGATATGACAGACATCATACACAGTATCACAGGCATATCATGCATAATGGAGTTATGGCCTATTGGTATGTACAATAACAGGATACGTATGGCCTGTACATATGGGACAGAGTAGTAGCATAATAGCCATCCGAAATGGAAGGAACACCAAGTAACCATGGCCAAACGATCTGTAGCAGGTGCAATGTGGGCAACAATGAAGTCCGGCAGATCCATGTGTAAACACATGTGCAGTGTACACAGTAGTGTCACCTCCCCATGGTAGTGTCCAGTGAACAGCAGAGGTGGGTGTCAACTGCATGTCTACACAGTACTGCTGCTGTGGTGGTACCATGACTACATGTCACTCAAACAGCAAGGGAGCTATCACATGAACAGTGCCACTGTGTGTCCCTGTGGGATGTGCACAGGACCTATGTTCCACAGCATGGTGTGTGTTGTGTCTGCGGAAGTAACACAGAAGCCCAGCCCATGCAATGTGGCATGTGTGCACATATCCATGAGTGGTCCGTTCACACTGCCCACTGCAGGTACTGTATGAGTACTACATGCATCAGTAATGCGGAGGACATTGTCCATGTCAGAGCAGAAGACACCCCTGTGTATGTGGTATGCAGATGTGTACAGATGTGTTACCCGTCTGTCAGCCGCATATGTAAACTGTCTGAGCCTGGTACACATCATGGCATGATAATTCTGTGCCATGTAAAGTCGTAGCCGTTACGGAAGGTACACCACGAATGTGGTATTGTAACCCTGCTCGTGTGTAGATGTGAGTATGCCACAGGTACAATCGCTACCTATGTCCCAGCATCACACACAGTACAGATAGGTGTGGCCCTGCAGATGTGTGCCCATGCCACAGTGGAATACGGCAACCACAGCACCATGTGGGGCATGTGTGTGTACAGCAACCATGTACAATTTGATATGCATGTACGGGGACAGTATCCATGTGATACTCAGTGGATGAATGTTGCTATGCAAAGGTGATGTGCATGCACCATGTGTCATGCATCCTGATGCCATGACACCCACATGATGTATCTGCCACACCGACACCCGTACGGTTGTTATGAGTATGAGCTGGTGGAGCTATAATGGTGCCAGGTATGTAGATGTGGGATATCTAGGCATGGACAGTACTCTGTGACAGCATGTTGTGTATGTAAGCAAATAGTGAACATGAGGGGCCCCATGACTGAGGACTGTGTAATGCCACATGTACCTGACATGTAGTAGGTAGCATGATATGCTGGCACCACTGTGTGTCCTGTCCAGGAGTCATATAGCCTAACATCCGGAGACACAGGGTATGATGTGACGGTGGATGTGTACATTGCCAATACCAGAATGTGGAATGGTGCTGAAGGGCAATGTGAGGACAATGTCTGATCTGTTGCCCTCTGTACTACACCAACCAGCCATGCAATGGTATGACAGGTGGCCAGCATGTGTATGTGGCATGCTGTGGCACACAGAAGCCCAACAAGGGTGCCAGTAAAGGCATGGAGGTCATCAATGAGTGTGTGAAGCACGTTTGTGAGGATGTGCCCCAGTGCCATACAGAATGGTCAAGTCATGGGTGTACGAATGCAGTCCCACATGTGCAATGCAGTGCCACCCATGTGTAGTGCGATAGATGCGGCAGTGTGACGGTCAAGGTACACAATGCCCGACAACAGGCTAGCAGTGAATTCAGTGGGCTGGTGTGGAGACACATACCAAACAGGTTGGCGGGACATAACAGCTAGGGAGATCGGAAGGCGACATTGGGACAGTGTCTTAGGACATAACGTGTGCATGGCAGTACCATGTATGTGTCCACAGGGACATTACGATGTCCATGTATGGATTGCAACCCTGTAGTGAGTGAGAGTGTGTATTGTTGGTAGGTGCACCATTGCCTGGCATGTTGCCAACATTATCTCAGTCAGCAATGCCTGGGTGACGGTTGTACGTGACATCAAATGTGGATGTAGCCAAACAACACAGACATACCACCACACTGCCTGAGGACCCACACTGCAATGTGCGGCAGTCATGTGTAGGTAGCTAGCCTTGGAGCATGTGATGGACCACGAGGACCCACCATGGCTGTCAAGTGGTGCACCCCACACATGTGAATATACCCACCGTGCAACAGCCTGCACATGTGCCCATACAGCAGATGTGCATGGAACATGACCACCACCGTGGCGTCTGTGAAAAGGCCAGTACCGCCATGTCTCTGTGTGGAATAGCATGGCCCCTACCATTGCGTACATGCTACAGAAGTGCACTGTGATATGTGTCAGCATAGTCATGTACACTGTCCATCTGCCGGGGTGCCATGCCATTAACAACCCCCGTCAGCAGACGGCAGTAGTACCGGCTGTAGAGCACATGTACCATGTATGCTGCGATGGGTGTGTGTCCAGGGTGTGGCTAGCAGGGCCGTGAAGCATATATGTTCATCTACCAGAGGGGGGATAACCCCAGGTTTAACACACCAGACACATGGAGGTATCGTGCATGCTGAGGGTAGTGTAGGTATGGTATGTGTTGTGTAATGTGTCACCCAGCTAGGTGGAGTGCATGCCCAAGCATGTGTGGGTACATGGGAGTCCGTTCTAGGGAAGTGTGGGTCGCTGTCAGCACATGGCAGTAGCAGCTGTCCGAGGCCCAATGTACAGTATGACAACACAGACAGCATGTAACTTGTGGTGTACAGTGTAATCTCTGTTGCGTGTTACAATGTGTCTAGCAGTCACAAACATGGGTATCTGAACATGGAGCACCTATGATGCATTGTGTTCGGCAAATATCCAGTATGTGTGCAAAACATTGTGTGATGTGGGATCCTCTCACCTGTGTGTGTTGCAGTCCAGGTATGTGCCTGGGAGGTATGATCCGTGTACAATCTGTACTTGCAGGTGTGCTGTGCAGAGCATGGTGGCAGGTCCCAGGCACTGCAGATAAATGTGAGGCGTGCACTAGTGTGTGTGCCTTGCTTGTGTGCAGCACAGTGGAAGGTGCAAGCATTGTCCCACATGACCGCATGCCGTGCCTGCCTGTTACAGCCCTGCTGGAGACAGTCATGTGACACCACCACAGAGGCAGTATACCATGTGAAGATGTACATGTGTGCTCCACACCCCAGGCAGATGTCCGCAGGTCATGTGTGCCACAGTAATGTGGTCGACCAGGACTGTCATAGTGGTCAGATACCAAATGCCTGTATAAGTACAGTATGAGCATAGTCAACAGTTGCAGTGACAGAGTAGGTCAATGTACAGTGTCCCTGTGTTCAGACCACTGCCTACTGTACACTTGGCTAGACACACACCCGGAGGGTGAATATACCGGTGAGCCATCACATGTCCCAGTACATGTAGCCTGTATAATGCCATCACAGGGTGGTCACAATAACATGTGGTATGACAGACATGTTGTACCAGGTGATGTGTCATGTGTGCATATGTTGTGTTGCACAGCCTTTCACACGTCTGCAACATATCAGTGCATGATGTCTAGTGTAACATGATGTGTGGAACTGCACTGTGATCCACAACAGGGTCATCTGAGACAGGTGTGTTGTGAATGGTGTAACCCATGGTTCCACAGGATATACACTGGTGCTGTTGGCTGCCATGCTGGGGGCCACCAGTGGTGCCTGCAGTGGTCATACAGACATACTGCACACATTGTTCTGGCAGGAATGTCCATTGTTGTGGATGATGTGTTGCTACGTGAAGGTAGGTGTGTGTTGTGAATGTTACCCATCCAGATGTGACCATCAGGAGCAGTCCTGGTTGTCGACAGCATCACACCCATCCACAGCAGTCAGAACCCTGTCCCCAGAATGGGTGTCGGCCGCCCTCGTACTGCGTGACGTATGTGCAGATGGCGGAACACCTCCTACTGGCTGGATAACAGTGTCATTTAGGAAGGCTTTGTGATGGCTGGAATACGCCATTATAATGTATAATGCTGGTATCCCAATGAAGTACATGGAATCACAAACAGTACGCCATGGCTGGCATGTAAACCATGTACAACAATGACTGTGTGACAGACACAAACAATGCGGAGCCATGTTGAACATGCACCCATGAGAACACCAAATGAGGTATGTTGCACATATCGATGTACAACTGTCATCTATGGCCATAGCATGGATGCAGACGCATATCCCCCACAGGCAGTACCACGCCATGTAGGTAGGGGGGCATTGCATTACTACATGTGACAGTTGCTGTACCGCTACATGTCCTGCATATCCGTAATGTAGGGGTAGCAGTGGTACGTGACTGTTGGACATGCCTGTACATATGACCATGTCCCACAGGATATGTGTTACGTGTGTACAACACGTGTTGTGCCGTCATCAAGCTGTGAAGTGTATGGCTGCCAGTGTACCTGTGTGACACGTTCTGCAATGGGTGCAAAGGTACGCAGTAGTGCATTGCATGCCCACATGCCCCACACAGGTGCATAGCCTGAACATACAATACAAAGAGGGTGTTGGATCATAGCAACCCACAAGAGGAGATGGGTACGGGTGGCAACCCACTACCACCTGTTCGGGTAAGGTGTGCATGTCCATGATACATTAGCACCCGAGAAGCTAGCAGTACAGCAGTACAGGGTGGCATGCATATATGTTCACTAATACCCCTGTGTGTCCCACCACTGGCCCGTGGACAGACAGACACCAACACAATGTGCAGAATTGACATGTGCACAGCACATCACCGCTGGCTACTGTAGAACAGGCTTACTGTGTAGACATGTGCACAGAAGGTCTGCGCCAGCCACACTCAAACACGTTATGTGTCGAACCACACCATTATTGTAGACCATGCCACAGACAGATGTTCACGCATCTGTGTATGTACGTCTGGGAATGTCCCCGGCCTAGCAGTATAGCTGTGTCAGTGTTGCGAACAACATACTGAATGGGCTGTGTGTGTGAGGTGTGCGTCCTACGTGTATAGTCCGATGGATGATACCATCAGTGCCTCTGCTATGTGAACATCCCTGTCCCCATACATGGATACCTATGCTGTGCCCAACACCACGCTGCCTGTGGGAGGGATGGCTCTGTGTGGTGCACCAGCTGACATGGGGGTGGCAGCAGGCACTGGATGTAGACATATGTGGTACCCATGTCAGGCCAGGCAACCATCCATGTGCATGGGATAGCAGTGTGTGGGCACATACAGCACTGTGTTGAACAATATCGCAGCACATAGCACCTGTCAGGGGTAATGTGTATGCATGGATGTGCGATACCAGCATGCACCATACACCCCCACCAAGCAGCGTGCAGCCTACCTTGCAGAAGCCCATTGTCCACACCATGATGATAGACATGTGTAATGTCCACATACACATAGCAATGACATATGGAATGGACAGCCACCTTGCCAATAGCAGTACCCCCCAGGTGGGACACATCCCAGTGCCATGTATGTGACATACCCTGCCATACCATGCAGCCCTGCCCAGCAAGGCTGCACGTGCTATCACAGTCCTACATGGTGCAATGGACAAATGGCACTTGCACTATCAACCGTCCACAGCAGTAATGTGGCACTGATGCACCCTGTGGTGTCACAGGTGCTGTGTGTTTGTGGGAACAACGTGCGTGCACATGCTATGCATGACCTTTCCTGCTAATGTCACATGGTTACACAATGTCCCATGTGTATCACATGTGCAATACAGGTGAGCCGTGGCAGGTTGGCCAACACCCGTACAGTGCTGTGTACATGTACATGGCACAACACATGCATGTACAGGTGTCCATGTGTATGTGTGCAGTGCCACTGCTGACGTTCATAATGGCCGCGTACGTGATGCCTAGTGACATATACACAGCATCCAGGTGAACAGTAGAACTGTTGTCACATTGGGACACGTGCCAACTGGTATGAACACAGGTGCAGGCAGGTACACATGTCCACAGCAGGCTACCATCAACATGGTGTGTGTACAGTGTGATGAGTTGACACACAGATATGATATGAAACCCACTGCTTAATGGTGTGACGGCAACACGTCAGCTGTGTCACTGCCATGATGCATCGCAGAGATTACTGTGCAGATGTTGTACATGTCATAGCAATGTATGTCCAGCAGTATGCCAGTACAACAGTGTGAATGTGACCTGTCACCATCATTATGTCTTACAGATAATGCCACATTCCCGGCTGCCAGCCTTCAGCTGCCAGGAGGATGACGTGATAATACCGTTGCTCCACGACAACTACGAGCTACTATTCAGCCATGTGCCCCAACAAGCACAGCAGCGGGACGACGTGTGGCAGGATATGCGCAGGAGGGTGAACAACATGGGTGGCAACAACCGCACCTACCAGCAGATCCGCCGACACTGCACAGACCTAATACGGCACGCAAAACAGCGTGCCGCCGCAATCGCCAGACAACAAGGTGGGACAGGTGGTGGCCCACCAACCCAGCATCCACTCACACACACGGAGGAGCTCCTGGCCAGTCTGGGGACACCCAGGGAACAACATGCAGAAACACTCGCTGCCATCGTGGAGGTGGGTGTCCCCTAACCAACGAGCCTGGAGCTGCCTGGTAAGTCAGTCTTGCATGTGTGTGATAACTGACGTAGGTGTGGGTGTCATAGTACACCACATAATGTACCAACACATGCCAGGTATATGGCCACACAAACTGCATACTACAGTATGCTACGTTGTGTTTGCAGACATGTGCATAACACATGCTACCACACAGGTACATGATGTGACATGCACAGTGCTTACTGTGGCTACAGTAATGGATAATGTGTATACTGTTGTGTCGCCCCTATACAGGTACGTCTGATGTGTCGCACAGCCATGGGTCTGTCGCAGGTGAGACTGTTGCTAGTAATAGGCATGTTACAGTGTATAGATATTCCCCATGTGTCCAGGTATGACATGCACACCTGGGTCTGCTCCAGTCACGGTATACAGGTTGCACCACCCGACACACATGCCACCCATGTACAGTAGATACAACGGTTAGTATACACCGGCATGACACCACATAACCCATCGGTGTGATATGTGCAGTCAGCTATATATACAAGGGTGGAGGTGTTCTACAATGGCTGCATGTGTAGTATGCATCGGAATGCCTTTGCGGTACGCACACAGTACCACATAGTGAGCTGTGATCTGGCCAGCACACAGGTGTTACCAATGTGACCTATGCCACTGCATTGTGTGCACATGTTGTGACATGGCACATGACATGTCCCATGCACGTGGTGTTCTGTCTGCAACAATGTCACACCATGACATGACCTACGCATGACATAGCAGACATCCACAATGTCTGCATAGCCTTCGGGATTGTGACACCCCAGACTAGTATGTGTGTATGTCACATGGGCCACCACAGGGATGTGTACACGATGCCCACCACACACAATTGTCCATGACCCAGTCAAACATGGCCATGGGTGATACTCACAGGCATGTTGCCACACAGTACATCTGCAGTGGGTAGTCACCGTTGCACCCTGTCCACACATAGTGCGATCATAGCTGTAGTGGACCCCCTGTACATCTGATGTGGTACACCAGACAAACGAAATGCCTGTCTGCAGCCACTGGAGGTGCCACCAATGTCTACCATATACGTGCTGTGGAACAGCATGACTGTGTTGCACACATGGCAATGCAATGCGTCCATGTTACGCATCGCACAGAAACATACCTGTGTCTTGCTGCCATGCAGTGGCACAGTGCCCGTATCCCCCACTGTACAGCTATGTACACAGCTCACACCAACCACACCTGCACAGACATCCTTGTTACACATGCATTCTATCTGTAGCCTGTACACATAACACTGCACTGTGACATCCAGTTTGATGTGGTGCATGTGGTGGGACACCATCGTCACATGTCCACATGTTATCACACATGTTGGCGGAGTACATGACAAAGTGACACCAGCCATGTGTACTGTTAACCCGCCTGTGGCCACACGGTGTATCACGATGATGCATGCAAACTACCATGAATGTGTGTACTGCATGCCTAATGAAATGACACCTGCTTGATGTAGTGTGCACCCCAGGGCAGTATGCATACTACCACTATTAATGTCTGGCCTGCATTCACTGAGCTGTGGTGTGGGAATGCTGCATGCCATCTGCAATATCACATGCATGATGTGTCTGCATGTGTGTGTGTCTGCGTGTGTGTCAGCGTGTGTGTGTCTCCACATGTGTGTGTGTGTGTCTGTGTGTGTGTCTGCGTGTGTGTGTGTGTGTGTGTGTGTGTGTGTGTGTGTGTGTGTGTGTGTGTGTGTGTGTGTGTCTGCGTGTGTGTAATGTATCTTACAGTATGTCTTTGTATTCACAGGTGCTGTAGGTGCGTTCCCCTCCTGCGGTCCATCTGATGCTAGTGTCCCCACAGATACTAGCGGTGATGACCATATGCATGAGGCACAGGCAGGGTCGTCACGGGCAGAAGCTGTGCCATTGTTTAACACCCCACCTATGTCCCCTTCATCTCCGCACATGGTTCAGATGCCGACACATACCACATCACCGTTGCCCATAGAGGAAGGACAGTCAGCATCTGTTGGCACTGAGCAGGAATGTGTGGTGGCTACAGAAGGTACGGGTACACACCATGTTGCCAGTGTCATGACTGGTGATGTGCCACACAGGCATGTGGCTGGTGCTGCTCGTAGGAGGAGCTCTGGTAGACATGCACCTGCCATACAGGGTGCAGCAGCTGGTATCACCAGACGCATGTTCCAGACTGTAATGGCGGCACAGGCATGTGCTGAACGGCAGAACCAAGAAGGGCAGAGGCTGCAGAGGGCCGCAATCCGTTCCTTAAATGAGAACATCCAGTCACTGGCGAATGCTCAACAGCAGCTTGCCGATGTTCTGGATAGGAGATTAGGTGAGATGGTTGGAATCCTCGACCGAGGCATGTCAATCCGCGAGCATGAGCTGTCTGTGCTCGAGCACCTGGTAGGGGTGAGGTGTAGGACACGTGGCCATAGGCCAGCAACATCACCTAGTGCAGGTCGACATGTGCGTGCCACCTCTCATGCCCACTCACACAGTGCTGGTAGCAGCAGCAGTCCAGCTGGTGCTACACCAACCACACCAGGACACAGCAGGCCACGTGGATGTGGCCCTGGCCGGTCCCAGCATGAACACGGTTCCAGCGGACATGTGTCATCGGAGAGTGGCCACTCCATACCTCCACCCGGTAGTGCCCATGCGACCCCAGGCAGGCACGGGTCACGTGGCCGCAGGCGGACACAGTGAGCCATACAACCTGCACTGTACAGTCTGGGGCTGCCAAGTATACCCCGTGTAGGCATCACAGATGGCTGAACTGTGTACACACATACCCACACACAGCAAACACAACTGTAGGGCTCCACCACATTCACATGCATTCTGCACAGTCATGCCCAGTAAATGCACCAGCCCTTACACACACACATGATGTCATCCATTGGTACAGCCTATGCCCCTGGCACACATATCACCCTGTGCATATGATGAAGCCTCTGCCGCAGCACTGTGATCCACACCATCGGTGCACGGTTATGCAAACATATTCTGATGCACAGGGTGGACAAGATAGTGAGAGGTGTATGTGATACATGTGTCCGCATAGTGCGTGATGTGTATGTTGCAGTGGTTGTGTATGACAGGTGACAGGTGCGTATGTGACGTGGGTTGTGTACCGACATCATGCAGCAGACATACCATGTAGTGCAGGTGCAGCATACATTGATCTGTGTAGACGGTATGCGTGGCGGTTACATGTGTAGCACCATGTTGGTTCTGTTAACCTGTATGCCAAATATGGTGTACTTGCATGTGCCTACTGGGAGCACTGTTATCAGTCCCCCACATGTAGCTGTGGGTTACCCACAGGCACATCTGGCAATATCAGCATACCACAGGTACCCGCAACCTGCATGGACCCCTACATAGGTACATAGGTGCATAGGTACATACCAGGCTATGTGCCCTATGGCATGTGTAAGCCTAGCCAGAGTGTGTGTGGCTTTCACCACCCCTTAGGATGAGGATACTACATCCATCGGTCCGCTGTCCCTCTGTCCAGCAGTGACACAGAGATGATGCCTGGCGCATACCTACGATCACACAACCACACGTCAGGATTACTCTTGGACAAAGTCAGCCAGGGGCTCTGCTTCACATGGGCTGGGAATCCTTTCCATGTTGTAGGGGGTCTCTGGGCGATGACCCTGTCCCCCCAGCACATCCTATTTATGTCCGTGTTGAGGTTTCTGTCAGTTGCTTCTGTGCCCATGTTTGCTTGGAGCCTAGGAGGTGGAACATGTCCATGTCACCCAGGTTGGACATGGCCGTGTATGTCAGGCACAGATCACCACAGAGCAGACAGGCTGAGAAGGTATACAGCCGGAGTCCCCTCGGTCGGGCTGCGTGTGACACATGTCTCAGCACCTTTATCCCTGTTTTGTGGAACGTTTGAGGTCCTTCCGAGTGCTGCAGGTGTCAGGTTAGGTACATTCCAGATGTGGTGCTGTACGCAATCATTGGTCTGATGTGTGAAGAGTACAGGGGTACAATGATCTCCCCTGATGTGGATGTGAATCCCTTCATGACCAGGTGGCCACAGTGGAATGTCTTCCAACCACATTGGCAATGTGAGTGTCGACAGAGGTTACCGACAGGTTTGGTACCCATGTCCCTGATCACGTCCACCATGTTTAATGGATTACCACCTATATGGTAAGTCGGGGTGAACATGTCTTTCCCAAAGGGTAGGTCTACACCTTCCCTGGCATGTAGCATCAGGCCATGGCTCTGGCACCAGTTATCCATTTCTATGAGACCCCAGGTGGATGTCCGTGTCTGATGGGGTGTTGAGTATGGTGGCCGGTGTGCAGTCATCTGCATACCTTGTCTGCCACAATCCCCGTATGTTTGCATGCACATTGGAAAGATGAATGCTGAACAGGAGGGGGCCCAGGACTGAGCCCTGTGGGCCACCACTCGGGACCAGCTTGGAGTCTGACATGGCACCAGGAACACAAACCCTGTGTGGTGTGACCTCCATCCAGTTGGCAAACCATCGTGTGACATATGTCTCCACATGTACGCTGGTGAGCCTTTCTATGATGCCCACGTGGAGTGTGGTTTGAACGCTCCCGCCAGATCATGGTAGTCTGTGCAAACCGACGTACCCCCATCAATGGCCTTAGTGACTCCTCCAGACAGGTCGAGCAGGTTCGGGAGGCAGGATCTGCCCTTGACTAAGTCGATGTGGGTATGTTCCGGTATTGGCTGTACACCAATGTCTTTATTCATGGGCTCCAGTATGGACCTCCCCACAGCTTTGCAGACAAGGCTTGTCAAGCTGATAGGGCAGGGATGTCTACAGTCCATAAGAGCACTACCCTGGTGTAGTGGGACCACAGTTGCCGTATGCCATCCATCAGGGACGTAGCCTGTAGTAAGCCTAAGATGAAACAGCGGCCTTATGTGCGGGGTGAGGGCCTCAATGAGGTTGTGTAGCACACAGCCAGGGACACCATCTGGTCCCATTGATGCTGTGTTCACTGCTTAACAGATATCAGCTCTCTCCTGGGCATACGGGATGTTTGGGAGGCTAGACTCTGTTGGGATGGATACGTCCCCTCTTGGGGGGGGTTAGATGTATGCATGGAACATGTCCGCTGGTTTGTTGACAATGTCTGTGGGTTCAGTGATCATTGTACCATTCTGGAGTAATTCCGGGCATGACTGTGTGCTCCCACCCATGTTCCTACCATAGCTAAGGAAGGCCCTATGGTTGTCTTATGTGTCCTTTGCAGTACCACTCCCACAGGCAGCCTTGGATGATTGTATGAGTGATCGTATGTTAACGCCGGTATTAATCAGTGATGCCTTCCCTGGTACTGATATTGCTCTGTCATGTATTAGCTCTCAACTCTTGTTGTACGGTTTGTCAATGGCTGGGGTCCACCAGACCATGTGCCTGCCTTCGGTGGACAAGGTCCTGATGTTATCAGGATCGCTTGGTGCAGACATTCCTGGGGGTGCTCATAGAAGGCATTTGTAAGGGTTTCAGCAGTGTGGCCTGTGTTTACCACTGGCATGGAGGCCTTGTAGGGTACCACACCGGTCGTATGATGTGTGTGGTTCGCTGTGGAGAGGTCGTCACTGTGGTCTCCCATGCCGGTGTTGGGTGCAGGATGCGGATCTCCAGTGGGTTCACTATACGGTCTGACATCAACATTGAGGGATGTACATCCTGTGTGGAGCATATCGTCCCCATGTGTGATGATCAGAAGTAGTATACGTCCCCCCCTTGTGGGTATGGTGCATGGTTGTTCCACAGCATTCAGGTGTATGAACACCTGGGACCTTTGGTGTAGGGTGTTGTGTCCTGGGTAATGTTCCCGGTCTATGTATGGGTGGTTGATGTCACCCAATATGACGGTGTTGTGAGAGCATTCACACTCACCAGTGTCTTCAGGAAGGCTGTGCAGGTATCCTGGGTTTGGGAGGGTGGTCTGTAGCATGAAACAAACTGTAGGGCAGTCCTACCCATGGTTAATTGCACCTGGATATTCCCCGCTGCTACGTGCATCTCTGCCAACCTGGAGGTGTGTGCATCCTTCATGGAAATGGAGACTCCCCCTCCTTCTGTGTTATGTCCGGGTTATGGCCCTGAACGCGTGATATGGGGTATGACCCGATAGTGCTGGGGTGCTCTCAGCAGCCCTGATCAATGTTTCAGTCACAGCACTGACATTGATGTCCTCCATACTGAGGAGGGCATTTGAGGGTGTGCAGCTTGGGCGTAGACCACTGGCACTGAGCAGTATTACCCTGTGTGTTCTCCAGGTTTGTAGTGTAGGGTGGTAGGTTTATCATTCCAGCCTTGCCTTCAGTGGGCACTGTGGGGGTGGCAGGTGCCTTAGCCAAACCCTTGAAGACCAGGGGTGACAGGTGCGAGCCATACCTTGCGAAGGGGCGTGGCGTGCCAAGCATGTCATCCCAGGTATGAGGAATCTGGATCCCCTCAGACTGACACCGGTAACCAGGCACATTATCAAGGGTGACCACTTTGAGCCAGTATAGTGGCATCATACTTGATGAGGGTGGGATACTGCCTAGGGTCAGGGACATGCCGGCCTGGGCTACACAATCTGAGTGGCCCTCTATGTCTCCTTTAATGTATCCCAGGGTGGTATGTCTCCAGTCGTTGACACCAGCATGGGCAATGACCGCGTCATACCTGTACATGCTGCGGAGTGACCTGAGTGCGTGTGTTATGTGGCGTATTCCAGCGCCCAGCAGGCAGCCTACTGTGATCATCCCCTTGTTCAGTCTGGTGGGTGAGAGGTCCGTGTGTCTGACAGTGGCGTCACCCATTACAGGTGTGTCTGGCAGTGTGTGTGTTGCCTTTGGGGCTCTGACAGTTTAGCACACTGACGTTGAGAACTATGTGTTGCATGTCCTATGTCTTGTGGAGGCAGTTGCTTGTGTGTCTGCTTCAGAGGGCTCGTTAGGTTCGTGACATGTCTTAACAGTGCCTCCAGGTATGTCTTAGTGTGTTCATGTGTTTGATTAGCATTTGCGATAGTCACATGTGACACTGGGTATGTGGAGTGCATGGTGTCCTTCCCCTCCCGCTTGGTCTTGCCGGTCATGGTTTGAGAGAGCACAGCCCCCTGTCTGGCTATATAGTTGCGTCTGTCACATGTATTATGTTCATTGGGGGAGGTGCGGCTTGTCCGTGTCCATGAGGCACCTGTAACAGTGGCCAGGACGTCCAGATTCACCATCTGTACAGGAGAGGGTGCTAGCAATTGACCCTTCGACATGCCAGAGAACGTGAATGCATTTGCTGTGTAACCGGGTCAGAAGGCACCTATAGGGAAGTGGGTACACAAGGGGATTCTAGGCCTGTGTAGTACTCCATTTAGTATACATGTACTTTACCTATGTAGGAATACTATGGGAGTAGGTGCAGAGCTTTTGTGATATAGAGAACAGACAGTCGGGATTGCAAGAAGAGAGGTCATACACATAAACCTGCGGAGCACGGAGCCGGATACAGTGTAATGTTGCTTACAAGGTACATGACACACATGTCCACACATATACTGCACCTGACGCCTGTGGTCGGTGCCACAGGCTACGGTGGACAGAGACATCACATACATGGCATGACACAGTACAGGTATGGTGACATTCTGCAGGTGTCGTACGCAGTGTGCTGGCTACTGACCGCAGGTGTCACCTGTCAGCTGTGGTGCACGGTGTTCGACAGTCGGATGCTGTACCGGTACAGGAATATGCCGCGTGCGGTGCGACACCTCTATGGCACACACACCATTGTGTGCAGATGGGGACACCTGTCTGTGTGGTCAGCACCCTCACAAGACAATGCACCGACGCGCCATGTCATAGGGGGTGGTCTTGCACAGGTGGCCAGTAAGGCTCACAGGTATGGCAATGACAGGGCTGTACAATGCAGCACCAGTACGGGATGGTCTCCCTGTGTGGTCAGTGTCCAGTCACAACACTATATCTGCATACACCCTCTCAACAGGCAGCAGACATACACACATGTTGACACACTGACATGGTGGTGGCCACACATGTCGACACGGAGGGATGACGTGTTGCATGTACTGCACCATCCACATCGATGCACCCCACACTGAGGTAGGTACAGATCTCTACCATGGTGTACAGTGATGTGTGGCACATGGCACATAGTCCCCCCGATCTGTGGCATACATGGGCACACATTCCTGCACACATGTTGGTGCTAGGAATGCCACACCCGCTACATGGGATTTGTGCAGGCGTGCAGCGGTATGTGGTGCATCCTGCGTACTACCACTGTATCTGGCAGCTGTGCCAATATTTGCACTTGGGAGGTGGTAGGGGTTACAGTGGCAATGTGACATATGGTCGATCATGCATGGCCGATGGGTATGCATCATGGCAGCGCTGTCATGCAAAGGCGACATAGCAGACTGTATGCACATGGCAGGGTAGGATGGTGTGTGACACACCTGTGACCAGCACCTGCACACATGCATGTGGACAGGTGTTTAAACACATGGTGTACACACAGACTGCCATGCGTGCTGTTACTATGCCACCATATGACGGCCCCCATGATGGGTATGCATGTGGTAGGGGGTTGCAACTGTGTTACGGACACCGCTCCTGCAGGGCTGCACCGTGCACAGTACACGTGTCACATGTATCCCCTGTTGCCATGTGTGTATGCTTTGCTACGTTGTGACATGTGTGTCAACATACATGGAACATGGACTGTGGTATGGTATCACAGCTGTCACAGGCAAACTGTACAAGGGTATGTGTCCCAGTGAACACCGCTACACCCTGTAGGAGGTGCATACCACAGACATGTGTCCGCCTTCCCTTCGTGTGTGCATTACCGCGTACGCCTGTGTTATGCATGTGGTACATCACAGGCTTCGTATGTGTCCTGCGTGCAGTCCATGCACACAGCCAGGAAAGCACATATGTGACATATCCGGACATTGCTTCACGGTGGTACAGCTGCAGTCATGTGTCATATCTGTGTCAGGCCCGTGGTATGTGTGGAGCACGCCTGTCCATGTATACCTGTACGGGTGGACTACATCACACCTGGGGGATCATTGATAGTACATGTGTGCTCTGCACGATGGATGTACACTGCCACATAGTCTTCTGGACATATGTCACATGCAGTTGCTGGACCGTGAGGCTTACTGCTGCACCGATGACATGGTGCTGGCATAGCAGCTACAGTGTTCACTACGGTGTGTACATCTTCAGCCTGCACCCATGACGCCTGTGCTGTCATCTGTGTGTGTACGTGTGACTGCATGTGTGTCCACCCTGTGCGTGTGTATGGGTTTACCTGGCCGTGACTTGCGGTGTGTGCACTCCGTCTGCATGCCAGACGGCGCGTAGCACATACTACGTGTGTGAGCATGGCCGGGTTGCTGTTGTGTGGGTGGACACACACGACGGTCCACATTCTGCCTCCCATGCCGTCGCCCCATGTGTATGCATGTCTGCACTGTGACGATTCTAAGTGTCTGAGCATGCCCAGTAAGCAGCTGTGCAGATGGACACACAGTACAGTGCACACCGCGCCCGTCTGCATTGATATCCTGTGTGCATGCCTGTTTCCCCTTCGCAACTGCCACGTCTGTGGCATGGCCGGGTTGCTGTTGTGTGGGTGGACACACACGACGGTCCACATTCTGCCTCCCATGCCATCGCCCCATGTGTATGCATGTCTGCACTGTGCCAATTCTAAGTGTCTGAGCATGCCCAGTAAGCAGCTGTGTAGATGGACACACAGTACAGTGCACACCGCGGCCGTCTGCGTTGATACCCCGTGAGCACATCTGTCTCCCCTTCACAACTGCTAGGTGTGAGAGGCATGGGCAGTACACCATTTGGGGGTACACACTACAGTCGGCACCGATGTCTGCTACTAGGCGTGTAGCCATGGCCAATGACATCCTGCATAGCCACGGTGACCATCCAGGTGACTCATATGTGGCTGTTATGCCACAATGGCTGCCTACATCCTGCATGCCGGATGCCCTCTCATAGGGTATACTGTATGTGGTGCATCCCGTATTCATGTCGTGATGTACTGCTCCGTAGTTAGTTGGTATTCCCGACTGCAGCACTACCGTGTTACTGTACGGCCACCTAGGGATGGTAACAGGCTGTGTGACTGCGCACTCTGTCTTCATTCCCTATCAGCTGCCTTGCCTCTGCAGATGATACCACCCACCTAGGGGTATGCCTCCTGACAGTGCTGTGCTCAGTAATCTCGGTAGCGCGTTCTGTAAATGCATCATGCTGTAGTGAGTTCATGTAGGTAGGCGTAGGTTTGACTCCCGGCCCTTCCGTGTGTGTGTGTTTCCGGCTGCCTCTGCAGATGAACATGCTTTTAGACGCTTCGCAACACATACCTTGGCTATTGTCAGCTATTCCCTTACGGGTGATGTCACCCGCCTAGAAGTATGCCTCTGACAGCACTGTGCTCAGTAATCTCGGTAGCGCGTTCTGTAAATGTATCATGCTGTAGTGAGTTCATGTAGGTAGGCGTAGGTTTGACTCCCGGCCCTTCCCTGTGTGTGTGTTTGTGTGTGTGTGTGTGTTTCCAGCTGCCTCTGCAGATGAACATGCTTTTAGACGCTTCGCAACACATACCTTGGCTATTGTCAGCTATTCCCTTACGGGTGATGTCACCCGCCTAGAAGTATGCCTCTGACAACACTGTGCTCAGTAATCTCGGTAGCGCATTCTGTAAATGCATCATGCTGTAGTGAGTTCATGTAGGTAGGCGTAGGTTCGACTCCCAGCCCTTGTGTGTGTGTTTCCAGCTGCCTCTGCAGATGAACATGCTTTTAGACGCTTCACAACACATACCTTGGCTATTGGCAGCTATTCCCTTACGGGTGATGTCACCCACCTAGAAGTATGCCTCTGACAGCGCTGTGCTCAGTAATCTCGGTAGCGCATTCTGTAAATGCATCATGCTGTAGTGAGTTCATGTAGGTAGGCGTAGGTTCGACTCCCAGCCCTTCCCTGTGTGTGTGTGTGTGTGTGTGTGTGTGTGTGTGTTTCCGGCTTCCTCTGCAGATGAACATGCTTTTAGATGCTTCGCAACACATACCTTGGCTATTGTCAGCTATTCCCTTACGGGTGATGTCACCCGCCTAGAAGTATGCCTCTGACAGTGCTGTGCTCAGTAATCTCGGTAGCGCGTTCTGTAAATGCATCATGCTGTAGTGAGTTCATGTAGGTAGGCGTAGGTTCGACTACCGGCCCTTCCCTGTGTGTGTGTGTGTGTGTTTCCAGCTGCCTCTGCAGATGAACATGCTTTTAGATGCTTCGCAACACATACCTTGGCTATTTCAGCTATTCCCTTATGGGTGATGTCACCCACCTAGAAGTATGCCTCTGACAGCACTGTGCTCAGTAATCTCGGTAGCGCGTTCTGTAAATGCATCATGCTGTAGTGAGTTCATGTAGGTAGGCGTAGGTTAGACTCCCGGCCCTTCCCTGTGTGTGTGTGTGTGTTTCCAGCTACCTCTGCAGATGAACATGCTTTTAGACGCTTCGCAACACATACCTTGGCTATTGTCAGCTATTCCCTTACGGGTGATGTCACCCACCTAGAAGTATGCCTCTGACAGCGCTGTGCTCAGTAATCTCGGTAGCATGTTCTGTAAATGCATCATGCTGTAGTGCGTACATGTAGGTAGGCATAGGTTCGACTCCTGGCCCTTCCCTGTGTGTGTGTGGGGTGTGTGTGTTCACAGCTTCCCTAGTAGAGTGTAGTTATTTTAGACGCTTGGCAACACATACCTTGGCTATCGGCGGCTATTCCTTTACGGATGTTGTCACCCACCTGGACATGTGCCTCTGACAGTGCTATGTTCGGTGGTCCACGTAGCGCGTTCCATACCTGTGTCATACTGTTGTGCAGTTGGGTATGTGGGGGTGTGGTCAATCACCATGCCTGCCACATGTGTTTGTGTGTCTATGCTCCCAGCTGCATGGGTTCATAGGGTATGGCTTTAGAGTTTCCGCAGAACACTCATATCCTGCCGCCATCCCTGTGTTTGTGGATGGTGAGACGCAGCTCGTGGACTGCCTGTGTGCCTGCTGTGGTTGGCGACCTCCGTAGCGTGTTCTCCACGTGCACCCTGCTATGGTGTGGTGGGGTGGTGCTGTGTACGTTACACTCACGGGCTTGCCACATGTGTCCGTCTGTATCTCTGTCATTGTATATCTACATACCTATGTTGTGCCCATAGCGCTGCTCTTGCATGGACAGCTGTCTGTCCCATGTATCGCATATTTGCACGGCTGACACATAGAACTGTGGTACGATGCATATCCACTCATTGTCCATGCAACGTCCGTATTCCAGAACACCCTAGAGACATCTGCTGGATATCGTGGCAGACAGCTATCCTTGCTGTACTGACACTGTACCCGTACACGCTATAAACCTTGTGTGTAATTGCCTATTTATGGTGTGTGTATGTCTAACTGTGCTGTATGCATGGTCGTGTGTGTGTCCCGCTATAGCCATCTGTGCAGGTGTCGCCACTATGGGTAATCCTTGTGGACCGCTGTTTCATGTGCACTTCTGCACATACCTGCAGACCGTACTACCTCCCACGGCAGCGCCTTAGATCGACCGCTGCCCTAGGCTATAGGGCTCCATGGCGCCCACCACCACAACACATGGTGCCCCCATCCTGGTATACCTACATGACATACCTACTAGACAGGTGGCCCTACTAGTGCGGTGCCCTAGGCAGCCGCAGGATTGGCGTATGCCTACGGCCGGCTATGAGCACATCACAAGGCATACGTCTACATTCAGTGTTTTACGAAGGCTAGGTTATAATACCAGAGGGGGAACCTCATCAACTATGCTTTAGAATGAGGATTTAGATGGATTATTAGGTGGAGGGTTGACCACACACCAGGGCTGACTGATGAAACACTGATGAAGCCTCTTTTGAGAAGCAGGTGGCTTAAACCCCCATAACAGGAATGTAGTTTAGGTACAGATATACAGTTAACACACATTAGCCACTCTTTCAGTTGTGTACCACTGTATTACATTGATATGATATGCATATCTTCTATATATATTGTTAGATCTTTGATTGATGAGTATTAGGCATAGTACAATATCATATAATACATGTGTTAATAGGATGTTTTTGGAGATGTTAATATATGTGTGTGTAGTTAACATTGCGTCTGTGCTTTATATGCTGTGGTTACATGTTCATTGTTTGCTGAGAAATTAACCAATGAAAGTGTAAGGGGGGATATTTAAAGCCTGGATGCTTTTATGTTATGTGTAAGTCTGACGGAGCCTACGGGTGAGAGCGCTTACATGTCTATGAAGGAACCTTTGTATACCATTTGTGACCTGTCCTGGACAATGTCTACGTTGACTGTTTCATCTACCTATGTGTGTTTTGGATTGTGTGCCATAAGGTGCCAGCGGTTCTTTGATGTTGATTAGCTGTATTCCATGGTCAATTGACATTAATCCTATTAATTCACTGAAGGATGTTCTTTATAAGTGGGAACGCCATAGTTTGACCATCCTATGACCTTCCTAGCTGAAGTTGTTATTGTGCCATTGGTATGTGTTCCACAGGTCGCCCATTTGTTCCGCGGTATGGAAGCGAGTGATCCCCATTTTGGTGCTGGCAGATTGAGTGCTGTGTACGCGGTATTACGGCGGTCTGACTTTGTATGGGGAGTGTCTACTGTAGTCCCTATCTGTATTTCCTGTGTTATGCCTCACTGCAGCTGTGTGATTCCACCAGGTTTGCAGTTATGGGTGCCATCTTGGTCGTACGCTTGTCCATCCATGGGAATTGCCTACTGGACACTGGTATAGGGCAGTACACATTTCACACCTGCATTTAGCATTATCCAGTGGATGCTTTGCATTATTAGTGGGGAGTAAGGCATGTGCTACTCCCACATCCCTCCCATGGGGCGGGACAACAGATTATCTGCCAAACAACACCGAGCCCCATTTCTGCATACCCAGGATCCCATGGCTGCAACCCTCGACGGTACCCATTACACATCCGTCATGTGTGCGGGAATGGGATGTGGACGCACTTCTATGGACTCTAAAATCTGGGGATTTCTGTTCATATGTCCTGCATTTCATGGACACTTGTCATCAACCTTGAAAACGCTGGTGGTGCATATGTCTGGCTGTGCCGTAGTCACGGCTGTCAGCTCTTCTGGGTCTCTCCATCACAGCTGGTTGACATTGCGTACGGATGAATTTTTGGGGTCCTACAATGGACACCAATGTGCATATGTAAAGTGTAGAACTTGTTGGACTATGTCCATCTGGCCAGTGGGTTTGACTGCTGCTGTATGTTCCCCAATCGCGGATGTCTGTTTGACTACCCATATTATGTAGTGCTACGTTAACCAGGTTTTTCTAAACTGAACCCAAATGGTGTAAATCCAATGATGCAGGCTAACAAATGCTTTAACTAATCCTCAGATGTCCCATTAGGAAATTTCCGCCACTGTATTGTCAAAATAACACAACCAAAACATGTAGATCCTATTAATTCATTGAAGGATGTTCTTTATAAGTGGGAACGCCATAGTTTAAAGATCCTATGACCTTCCTAGTTGACGTTGTTGGTGTGCCATTAGTATGTGTTCCGCAGGTCGCCCATTTGTTCCGCAGTATGGAAGCGAGTGATCCCCATTTTCTTGCTGGCAGATTGAGTGCTGTATGCGGTATTCGCATGGCGGTCTGACTTTGTATGGGGAGTGTGTACTGTAGTCCCTATCTGTATTTCCTGTGTTATGCCTTACTGCAGCTGTGTAATTCCACCAGGTTTGCAGTTATGGGTGCCATCTTGGTTGTACATTTGTCCATCCATGGGAATTGTCTACTGGACACTGGTATAGGGCTGTACTCATTTCACAGCTGCATTTAGCATTCTCCGGTGGATGATTTGCATTATTGGTGGGGAGTAAGGCATGTGCTATACCCACATCCCTCCCACGGGGCGGGACAATGGATTATCTGCCAAACAACACCGAGCCCCATTTCTGCATACCCATGATCCCATGGCTGCAGCCCTCGACGGTACCCATTACACATCCTTCATGTGTGCGGGACTGGGATGTGGACGCACTTCTATGGACTCGACCATCTGGGGATTTCTGCTCATATGTCCTGCATTTCATGGACACTTGTCATCAACCTTAAACATGCTGGTGGTGCATATGTCTAGCTGTGCCGTAGTCAAGGCTGTTACTCCTTCAGCGTCGCTCACTCCATCTCATATCTATTGCATAGGGTTAACTTTTTGGGGTCCTACAATGGACACCAATGTGCATATGTAAAGTGTAGAACTTGTTGGACTGTGTCCATCTGGCCAGTGGTTTTGACTGCTGCTGTATGTTCCCCAATCGCGGATGTCTGTTTGACTACCCATATTATGTAGTGCTACGACATCCAGGTTTTTCAAACCTGAAACCAAATGGTGTACATCCAAAGATGCAGGTTAGCAACTGCTTTACATAATCCTCAGAAGTCACAATAGGAAATATCCGCCACTGTATTGTCAAAATAACACCACCATAACATGTAGATCCTATTAATTCATTGAAGGATGTTATTTATAGGTGGGAACGCCATAGTTTAACCATCCTATGACCTTCCTAGTTGACGTTGTTGGTGTGCCATTAGTATGTGTTCCACAGGTCGCCCATTTGTTCCGCAGTATGGCAGCGAGTGATCCCCGTTTTGGTGCTGGCAGATAGAGTTCTGTGTACGCCGGTATTCGCACGGCGGTCTGACTTTGTATGGGGAGTGTGTACTGTAGTCCCTATCTGTATTTCCTGTGTTATGCCTTACTGCAGCTGTGTAATTCCACCAGGTTTGCAGTTATGGGTGCCATCTTGGTCGTACGCTTGTCCATCCATGGGAATTGCCAACTGGACACTGGTATAGGGCTGTACACATTTCACAGCTGCATTTAGCATTCTCCGGTGGATGCTTTGCATTATTGGTGGGGAGTAAGGCATGTGCTACTCCCACATCCCTCCCACGGGGCGGGACAACGGATTATCTGCCAATCAACACCGAGCCCCATTTCTGAATACCCACGATCCCATGGCTGCAACCCTCGATGGTACCCATTACACACCCTTCAGGTGTGCGGGAATGGGATGTGGACGCACCTCTATGGACTCGTCAATCTGGGGATTTCTGTTCATATGTCCTGCATTTCATGGACACTTGTCATCAACCTTAAACACGCTGGTGGTGCATATGTCTAGCTGTGCCGTAGTCCCGGCTATCACTTCTTCTGGTAGTACGATAGCAGCTGAATGGTATTCCGTAAGGATCAATTTTTGGGTCCTACAATGGACACCAATGTGCATATGTAAAGTGTAGACCTTGTTGGACTGTGTCCATGTGGCCAGTGGTTTTGACTGCTGCTGTATGTTCCCCAATCGCGGATGTCTGTTTGACTACCCATATTATGTAGTGCTACAAAAACCAGGTTATTCTAAAATGAACCCAAATGGTGTTAATGTAATGATGCAGGTTAGCAACTGCTTTAACTAATCCTCAGTAGTCTCAATAGGAAATATCCACCACTGTCTTGTCAGATTAACACCGCCAAAACATGTAGATCCTATTAATTCATTGAAGGATGTTCTTTATAAGTGGGTACGCCATAGTTTACAGATCCTATGACCTTCCTAGTTGACGTTGTTGGTGTGCCATTAGTATGTATTCCGCAGGTTGCCCATTTGTTCCGCAGTATGGACGCGAGTGATCCCCATTTTCTTGCTGGCAGATTGAGTGCTGTGTACGCCGGTATCCGCACGGTGGTCTGACTTTGTATGGGGAGTGTGTACTGTAGTCCCTATCTGTATTTCCTGTGTTATGCCTTACTGCAGCTGTGTAATTCCACCAGCTTTGCAGTTATGGGTGCCATCTTAGTCGTACGTTTGTCCATCCATGGGAATTGCCTACTGGACACTGTTATAGGGCTGTACACATTTCACAGCTGCATTTAGCATTCTCCGGTGGATGATTTGCATTATTAGTGGGGAGTAAGGCATGTGCTATACCCACATCCCTGCCACGGGGCGGGACAACGGATTATCTGCCAAACAACACCGAGCCCCATTTCTGCATACCCAGGATCCCATGGCTGCAACCCTCGACAGTACCCATTACACATCCTTCATGTGTGCGGGACTGGGATGTGGACGCACTTCTATGGACTCGACAATCTGGGGATTTCTGTTCATATGTCCTGGATTTCATGGACACTTGTCATCAACCTTAAACACGCTGGTCGTGCATATGTCTAGCTGTGCCGTAGTCATGGCTGTTCACTCCTTCTAGGTCGCTCGATCGCAGCTGGTAGATGTGGCGTACGGATCAATTTTTGGGGTCCTACAATGGACACCGATGTGCATATGTAAAGTGTAGAACTTGTTGGACTGTGTCCATCTGGCCAGTGGGTTTGACTGCTGCTGTATGTTCCCCAATCGCGGATGACTGTTTGACTACACATATTATGTAGTGCTATGAAAACCATTTTTTTTCTGAAATGAACCCACATGGTGTAAATCCGATGATGCAGGTTAGCAACTGGTTTAAATAAACCTCAGAGGTCCCAATGGGAAATATCCGCCACTGTATTGTTATAACTAACACCACCAAAACATGTAGATCCTACTAATTCATTGAAGGATGTTCTTTATAATTGGGAATGCCATAGTTTAACCATCCTATGACCTTCCTAGTTGACGTTGTTGGTGTGCCATTAATATGTGTTCCACAGGTTGCCCATTTGTTCCGCAGTATGGTAGCGTGTGATCCCCATTTTCTTGCTGGCAGAGTGGGTGCTGTGTATGCCGGTATTCGCACGGCGGTCTGACTTTGTATGGGGTGTGTCTACTGTAGTCCCTATCTGTATACACATTCCACACCTGCATTTAGCATTATCCGGTGGATGCTTTGCGTTATTTGTGGTGAGTAAGGCATGTGCTACACCCACATCCCTCCCACGGGGTGGGACAACGGATTATCTGCCAAACAACACCGAGCCCCATTTCTGCATACCCAGGATCCCATGGCTGCAACCCTCGACAGTACCCATTACACATCCTTCATGTGTGCGGGACTGGGATGTGGATGCACTTCTATGGACTCGACAATCTGGGGATTTCTGTTCATATGTCCTGCATTTCATGGACACTTGTCATCAACCTTAAACACGCTGGTCGTGCATATGTCTAGCTGTGCCGTAGTCACGGCTGTTCACTCCTTCTAGGTCGCTCGATCGCAGCTGGTAGATGTGGCGTACGGATCAATTTTTGGGGTCCTACAATGGACACCGATGTGCATATGTAAAGTGTAGAACTTGTTGGACTGTGTCCATCTGGCCAGTGGGTTTGACTGCTGCTGTATGTTCCCCAATCGCGGATGACTGTTTGACTACACATATTATGTAGTGCTATGAATACCATTATTTTTCTGAAATGAGCCCACATGGTGTAAATCCGATGTGGCAGGTAAACAACTGGTTTAAATAAACCTCAGAGGCCCCAATGGGAAATATCCGCCACTGTATTGTCATAACTAACACCACCAAAACATGTAGATCCTACTAATTCATTGAAGGTTGTTCTTTATAATTGGGAACGCCATAGTTTAACCATCCTATGACCTTCCTAGTTGACGTTGTTGGTGTGCCATTAATATGTGTTCCACAGGTCGCCCATTTGTTCCGCAGCATGGTAGCGTGTGATCCCCATTTTCTTGCTGGCAGAGTGGGTGCTGTGTATGCCGGTATTCGCACGGCGGTCTGACTTTGTATGGGGTGTGTCTACTGTAGTCCCTATCTGTATACACATTCCACACCTGCATTTAGCATTATCCGGTGGATGCTTTGCGTTATTTGTGGTGAGTAAGGCATGTGCTACACCCACATCCCTCCCATGGGGCGGGACAATGGATTATCTGCCAAACAACACCGAGCCCCATTTCTGCATACCCAGGATCCCATGGCTGCAACCCTCGACGGTACCCATTACACATCCTTCATGTGTGCGGGACTGGGATGTGGACGCACTTCTATGGACTCGGGACTCTGGGGATTTCTGTCCATATGTCCTGCATTTCATGCACACATGTCATCAACCTTAAACACGCTGGTGGTGCATATGTCTAGCTGTGCCGTAGTCACGGCTGTCGCTTCTTCTGGTAGAACGATAACTGCTGTATGATATTCCATAGTAATCAATTTTTGGGTCCTACAATGGACACCAATGTGCATGTGTAAAGTGTAGAACTTGTTGGACTGTGTCCATCTGGCCTAGTGGTTTTGACTGACCTTCCTAGTTGACGTTGTTGGTGTGCCATTAGTATGTGTTCCACAGGTTGCCCATTTGTTCCGCAGTATGGCAGCGAGTGATCCCCATTTTGGTGCTGGCGGATTGAGTGCTGTGTACGCCGGTATTCGCACGCCGGTCTAACCTTGTATGGGGAGTGTCTACTGTAGTCCCTATCTGTATTTCCTGTGTTATGCCTGACTGCAGCTGTGTATTTCCACCAGGTCTGCAGTTATGGGTGCCATCTTGGTCGTACGCTTGTCCATCCATGGGAATTGCCTACTGGACACTGGGATAGGGCTGTACACATTTCACACCTGCATTTAGCATTATCCAGTGGATGCTTTGCATTATTGGTGGAGAGTAAGGCATGTGCTATACCCACATCCCTCCCACGGGGCGGGACAATGGATTTTCTGCCAAACAACACAGAGCCACATTTCTGCATACCCAGGATCCCATGGCTGCAACCCTCGACGGTACCCATTACACATCCTTCATGTATGCGGGACTGGGATGTGGACGCACTTCTATGGACTCGACAATCTGGGGATTTCTGTTCATATGTCCTGCATTTCATGGACACTTGTCATCAACCTTAAACACTCTGGTGGTGCATATGTCTAGCTGTGCCGTACTCACTGCTGTCGCGTCTTCTGGTGGAACGGTAACGGCTGGATGGAATTCTGTACGGATCAATTTTTGGGTCCTACAATGGACACCAATGTGCATATGTAAAGTGTAGAACTTGTTGGACTGTGTCCATGTGGCCAGTGGTTTTGACTGCTGCTGTATGTTCCCCAATCGCGGATGTCTGTTTGACTACCCATATTATGTAGTGCTACGAAAACCAGGTTTTTCAAAACTGAAACCAAATGGTGTACATCCAAAGATGCAGGTTAACAACTGCTTTAAATAATCCCCAGAAGTCCCAATAGGGAAGTATCGCCACTTTATTGTCAGAATGACACCACCATAACAGGTAGATCACGAGCACTTTTGCCCGGTCTTACCAGGCATTTTCAAGTGTAATTAGTAGAAACATATAACTAAATAAATAATAATACATATTTTAATAATAAAGCTAATACTATGTTATTTGGACAATAGCTTCTGCTATTGTCATACAATGCTGTGGGTGGTGCCGGTTACCATACATATGGCTTTCTCATAAGCCGACTTCACATTTCTAAACACTATTGTGGCCTCCTTTAAGGCCCCTGAGCCAGTGGTGAACATTACTCAAGCCACTGCATCACTTACATATGCCTTCTACCTGCACCTACAGGACTGCATGGATCAGGCAATCTCTTACCCAACTGTGGGTCTTTGTACCAATGCCAAGCATCCAGTGTGGTGTACCCCAGCCATACACAAGCTCTACAACGAGAGGAGGTAGCTACTACAAGACAGAGCAGACTCCTTGTGAGGTATGACACCCTTGCTCATTATATGTGAAGAACTACAAGCTCTCATTACATCATCCGGGGCAGGTCCCACAGATATATCAGCAAGGACTCGACAGACAATCATACGGCCTTCTTTAGCTATGTTGGACACCTGGGAGGAAACTCCCAGATATGCTCTGACTGGGTTCACAATGATGTGAGGTTTACTGAACATACACACATTGCCAACATGCTGGTTGACAGGTTCGGTGAAGACATCTCCACCCCCTCCCCCCCACATGGAGAGATGTCTGTACCAGAAGATTGTGGCCCCCGAATGTTCTGTAATGCACAGGTGGGACATGCTTTCTCCAAGGTAGTGAACACAGCATCCATGGGACCAGATGGTGTCCCGGCTGTGTACTCCGCAATCTCATTGAGGAATTAGACCCACAGTTAGGACAGCTGTTTAATCTTAGCCTCACCTCAGGTAACGTACCCAAGTTGTGGCGCATGGCGACTGTAGTCCCACTTCACAGGGGCAGTGCCTCCACTGACCCTGGTTATTACCGTCCCATTAGCTTGAGAAGCCTTATCTGCAAAGACATGGGGAAGGATCATACTGGAGCTCATAGATGACGACATAGGGGACCTGCATACTTTGCATCCAACCCAGTTTGGCTTGGTCAAGGGCAGATCATGCGTTTAAAACTTGGTTGACGTTTTAGGAACAGTCACCGAGGCCATTGATGAGGGTCAGGCAGTCCATACAGCCTACCTCGACCTGGCAAAGGCCTTCAACACAATACCCCCCTCGGGTATCATTGATAAACCCATCGGCTTGGATGTGAACCCGTACATACAGGATGGGTTGCAAACTGGCTAGGTGACACAACCCACATGGTCATAGTTGCTGGCACCATGTCAGACTCACTGCCAGTCACAGGCGGTGTCCCACAGGGCTCTGTCCTGGGTCCACTCTTTTTCTGCATCTACATTTCCAAAGTACAAGCAAACACAGGGGGGTTATGGCTGACATTGTTTGCAGATGACTGCGAACTGGGTGCCAAAGTGGGACGGACATCTGACACAGATATCCTTCAAAGGGGCCTCACAGATATGGATATCTGCTGCCAGGGACATGGCCTACAGCTAAATGCCGGGTAATGCATAGTCATACCCATCGGGAAGAACAAGGTCACCCCTAGCCGCCATATGGATGGCAGTCCACTGAGCACAGAGGGAATTACCAGGGATCTGGGGACCCAGGTTGTCATTCGCCATTCGTTCGACACACACGTTGCTAACGGAACTTCTACATTGCCCACCTGATCGTGCAGGGATTCACATCTAGATCAGGGTAGGCCATCGTCTCCTTGTACTCATTACTCATTAGACCTATGATTGAGTACATTGCCCCATTCGGAAGGTATCTGACCTGACACCTGCAGCAGCTGGGAAGGCCCCATAGGTTCATCGTCAGACGGATGCAGGGTGTCAGGTATTTGTGTTATGCTGCCCGACTGTAAGGACTCCTGCTCCATTCAGTCACATACCACTTGTTCAGTGGTGACCTGTGCCTGACATACGAGGCCATGTCGACCCATATTTGATGACTATGCTTCACCTAATGGATCTACATCCCTCAGAACCACAGGGGCAGGTGACGTGAACCTTGACACAGTCATTAATAGAATGTGTTGGATGGACAGATACATCACCCAGACACTCACTATGCTGTGGAACAACATCCCAGTACATGTGAGGCAGAGAACCTTGCTGGCCTTGTTCGAGGGGGATCTTGTCCAATGGATGGGGGATTGCGGATATACCCCAGGGATTACATCATTGTCACTGCTTGACAGAGGTACAGCAATATAATAGGCATTTTATCTCCAGACTGGAGGGTTGGCAAAGGAAACATAACTATGGCCTAGGGTTATGGCTGCCCTTGGGTAGATAGCCTACTATGTACCTATGGACCTATGAACCTATGTTCATAGGTTCATAGGTCCATAGGTACATATGAACCTATGTTCATAGTTTGTCCCATTCACACTTGTCTATCCCCTATCCTCATTCATATGTGTATACTTCTGTGGCACATGATTGAACTATGTATTACCTGCAGGTATGCTGTCTACAGTGCACATACGTCACGGTTGATTACAGTGTATCTGTGTACCTACCTCTGTGATATTGAGGACTACCACACATCCTTCACAGCGTTACATGCATATGTCCATACTATTATTCTTTGGCCTGGGGGGGTTGTTAGGGCAACGGTTACACGTGTCCCTGTTTGTGCACACATCATGGTGGTCTTTGACCAGCCTCCATTGCTATCGTGGGATGGACGGTAGTGTTGGTGTGTGTTTGGGATGTGTTTTCACTGCCGGTACATCTGTGGGGGGTGGGGTTGGCACATGTTCCTCTTTGCAGGGAGCCCCATCCTGGACATTTGTGTCATGCATCAACACTTGGCACGTGCCATATGTCCTGTGCTATTCCCACAGTCATGTATGCCTTCCTGCATTACTAATGCGTGTTACTGGCTGTTTGTATCTGGTACACATGGCTATTATGGTGGATAGCTTGGCCTATTCCCATGCTATGACATACCCATTCATCCAGGCATATACATGTTATTCCATCCTTTGCGTTGGCCGTGGGTGTTTGGCTGTCCGGCAACGCTATTCTCAACATGTGATGTCCCACCTTCACCTTCTGTGCCTGTGGCACCTTGTTGGAGCGTCCTGCTTGGTGGGCAGATGTTCCGCCATATGTGTTGTGTTTGACATGTCTGCATAGCTAATCATCAGTACGGTGGCTGAACATACTGCCTTGTCCAGATGTGCACAGTTATGGGCACCGTGGCATGTGCATGCCTATGGGGTTTCGACAGGTCCATATCACATGCGGGATGTACACATTCTGCCGACACATTCACATGTGGCCATTTGGATATCTGCACCTGAGGTGGGATGTTAACATGTGGGGTACATATTTGCCCACGTGGCACTGCCTAGGACAATACTTCTTACTACATTTCAGGTATACCCATTGTGTGTAGGTGTGTAGCTGCGCAAGGCTGCTAGCTGGGTTGGGTGCACGGTCGTACATGGGTGCGGGTTACATGCTATGACGGGGCTGTTGTGTATTACATTTGCATGCATGGGTTCTGCTTCTGGATATTACGCTTAGGCATACGCCGTCCTATGTGTATGCGACGGGCACGTTGCTGGGTGTAGTACATGTTGCTATGCACATGTTTGTCTGTGTTTAGGGTATCTAGTTTCCTTCTTGTTGTTCTATCGACACGGCTACCCGGCTGTGTACTCTCACTACTGCTGGTGACCATGCCCATGTGGCTACTTCTATGTAGGTGCGGTGCGCTGACATGCTGCGGTACACCTTCACTGGGTATGCCCACTGACAGTGCATTGCGTGATGGACACAGTATTACGCGTATCCTTTGTTCCTTGGACGGGTACACTTTGGACTTCGTGGGTTAATGTTTGGTTCTCCGTTTTGTGTGAACGGGTACTATGTTGCATAGTCTGCGTACGTTTCATTATCCACGGACCCTTGCTGGTGCGGTTACTATTGCAGGCGGCCTGTGGAAGTCAGCACTTTAGGTTGCTCATCGCCTGCCGGCTTGGCCACGCCTACGGCCGCATCCTACTTGGGCTCGCTCACGTGCCCTCCACACGTGTCTGTGGTTGCGGCGCGCACTCATTACTATGCATATGGCGCTGCTACGCCAATTATTCACTGCACTGCCGGCGCAAGCCTTACACCGGCATTGCGCCGAGCTTCATGAATCCCGGGGTTTGTACTGTTAATTGTTGCTTAGATCTCTGTTGAAACTGTTTTCCCCACCCCCACCCTGTTTTCTGCTGTGTCTTCAGTTGGTATAACTGTTTTTTACAGCTTGTGTGTTATCTAACTCAAGGATCAGTTGCATAAAATTAGACCTGTTAGTAACAGCCTACGTTTAATTTCTGGAACCTGTGTTCTGAGAGACTGCCTTCCAGTCTATCTGCAAATATACATAGCTGAGTATAATTTTTTTGGTTTTAGAGTTTGTTAATTGTTTCTTCGATCTCTGCTGAAACTATTGTCTCCCTGTTCTGAAAGACTGCTTTCCAATCTGTCAGCAAAAATAAAGCGCTGAGTATATAATTTTTTGATTTTAGAGTTTGTACTGTTTGTTATTGCTTAGATCTCTGTTGAAATCTTTTCCCCACCACAACCTATTTTTCTGCCAGGTCTTCAGTTGGTATAACTGTTTTTTACAGCTTGTGTGTAATCTAACTCAAGGATCAGTTGTGTAAGAATAGACATGTTACTAACAGCCTGCATTTAATTGCTGGAACCTGTGTTCTGAGACATTGCCTTCCAATCTATCTGCAAATGTACAGAGAAGAGTATACATTTTTTGCTTTTAGAATTTGTTAATTGCTGCTTAGATCTCTTTTGTAACTATTGTCTCCCTATTCTGAGAGACTGCTTTCCAATCTATCTGCAAATATACAGAGCTGAGTATATTTTTTTGGTTTTTAAATTTGTACTGTTAATTGTTGCCGAGATCTCTGTTGAAACTGTCCCCCACTATTTTCTGACATGTCTTCAGTTGGTCTAACTGTTTTTTACAGCTTGTGTTTTATCAAACTCAAGGATCACTTGTATAACATTAGACCTATTAGTAACAACCTGCATTTAATTGCTGGAAACTGTGTTCTGAGCACTGCCTTCCAATCTATCTGCAAATATAGAGAGCTGAGTATATATTTTTTGGTTTTAGAATTTGTTAATTGTTGTTTAGATCTCTGTTGAAACTATTGTCTCCCTGCTCTGAGAGACTGCTTTCAAATCTATCTGCAAATATAGAGAGCTGAGTATATTTTTTGGTTTTAGAGTTTGTTGTTGTTGCTTAGATCTCTATTGAAACTATTGTGTCCCTGTTCAGATAGACTGCTTTCCAATCTATCTACAAATATACAGAGCTGAGTATCTTTTTTTTATTTTAGAGTTTGTACTGTTAATTATTGCTGAGATCTCTGTTGAAACTGCCCCATCCCTATTTTCTGCTGTGTCTTCAGTTGGTATAGCTGTTTTTTAAGGATTGTGTTTCATCTAACTCATGGATCACTTGCATAAAATTACACCTGTTAGTAACAGCCTGCATTTAATTGCTGGAACATGTGTTCTGAGAGACTGCCTTCCAATTTATCTGCAAATACACAGAACTGAATATATTTTTTTGGTTTTAGACTTTGTACAGTTAATTGTTGCTTAGATCTCTGTTGAATCTGTACTCCCCACCCCACCCTATTTTTCTGCTGTGTCTTCAGTTGGTATAACTGTTTTTACAGCTTGTGTGTTATCTAACTCAAGGATCAGTTGAATAAAATTAGACCTGCTAGTTACAGCCTGCATTTAATTGCTGGAACCTGTGTTCTGAGAGACTGCCTTCCAGTCTGTCTGCAAATATACAGAGCCGAGTATATTTTTTTGGTTTTAGAGTTTGTTAATTGTTGCTTAGATCTCTCCTGAAACTATTGTCTCCCTGTTCTGAGGGACTGCTTTCCAATCTATTTGCAAATATACAAAGCTGAGTATATTTTTTTGGTTTAGAATTTCCTAATTGTTGCTTAGATCTCTGTTGAAACTATTGTCTCCCTGATCTGAGAGACTGCTTTCCAATCTATCTGCAAATATACATAGCTAAGTATATTTTTTCGTTTTAGAGTTTGTACTGTTAATTGTTGCCTAGATCTCTGTTGAAAGTGTCCCCCCTATTTTCTGCCGTGTTTTCAGTTGGTATAACTGTTTTTTACAGCTAGTGTTTTATCTACCTCAAGGATCAGTAACATAAAATTAGACCTGATAGTAAAAGCCTGCATTTAATTGCTGGAACCTGTGTTCTGAGAGACTGCCTTCCAATCTATCTGCAAATATACAGAGCTGAGTATATTATTTTGGTTTTAGAGTTTGTTATTGTTGCGTAGATCTCTGTTGAAACTATTGTCTCCCTGTTCTGAGAGACTGCTTTCCAATCTATCTACAAATAAACAGAGCTGAGTATCTTTTTTTTTATTTTAGAGTTCGTACTGTTAATTATTGCTGAGATCTCTGTTCAAACTGCCTCCCCCCTATTTTCTGCAGTGTCTTCAGTTGGTATAACTGTTTTTTAAGGATTGTGTTTTATCTAACTCATGGATCACTTGCATAAAATTAAACCTGTTAGTAGCAGCCTGCATTTAATTGCTGGAACCTGTGTTCTGAGAGACTGCCTTTCAATCTATCTGCAAATATACAGAGCTGAGTATATTTTTTTGGTTTTAGACTTTGTACGGTTAATTGTTGCTTAGATCTCTGTTGAATCTGTACTCCCCACCCCCACCCTATTTTTCTGCTGTGTCTTTAGTTGGTATAACTGTTTTTTATAGCTTCTGCATTATCTAACTCAAGGATCAGTTGCATAAAATTAGACCTGTTAGTAACAGCCTGCTTTTAATTGCTGGAACCTGTGTTCTGAGAGACTGCCTTCCAGTCTATCTGCAAATATACAGAGCTGAGTATAATTTTTTTGGTTTTAGAGTTTGTTAATTGTTGCTTAGATCTCTGCCGAAACTATTGTCTCCCTGTTCTGAGAGACTGCTTTCCAATCTGTCTGCAAAAATAAAGCGCTGAGTATATATTTTTTGGGCTTAGAGTTTGTACTGTTAGTTGTTGCTTAGATCTCTGTTGAAACTGTTTTCCCCACCCCCTACCTATTTTTCTGCAGGGTCTTCAGTTGGTATAACTGTTTTTTACAGCTTGTGTGTAATCTAAATCAGGGATCAGTTGCGTAAAATTAGACCTGTTACTAACAGCCTGCATTTAATTGCTGGAACCTGTGTTCTGAGACACTGCCTTCCAATCTATCTGCAAATATACAGAACTGAGTATATATTTTTTGCTTTTAGATGTTTGTTAATTGCTGCTTAGATCTCTGTTGAAACTATTGTCTCCCTGTTCTGAGGGACTGCTTTAAAATCTATCTGCAAATGTACAGAGCGGAGTATATTTTTTTGGTTTTAAAGTTTGTACTGTTAATTGTTGCTGAGATCTCTGTTGAAACTGCCCCCCCCCACTATTTTCTGACATGTCTTCAGTTGGTATAACTGGTTTTACAGCTTGTGTTTTATCGAACTCAAGGATCACTTGCATAAAAATAGACCTTTTAGTAACAGCCTGCATTTAATTGCTGGAAACTGTGTTCTGAGATAATGCCTTCCAATCTATCTGCAAATATACAGAGCTGAGTATATTTTTTTGGTTTTAGACTTTGTACTGTTAATTGTTGTTTAGATGACTCTTGAATCTGTTTTCCCCACCTCACCCTATTTTTCTGCAGTGTCTTTAGTTGGTATATCTGTTTTTTATAGCTTGTGTGTTATCTAACTCAAGGATCAGTTGCATAAAATTAGACCTGTTACTAACAGCCTGCATTTAATTGCTGGAACCTGTGTCTCGAGACACTGCCCTCCAATCTATCTGCAAATATAGAGAGCTGAGTATATATTTTTTGGTTTTAGAGTTTGTTAATTGTTGCTTAGATCTCTGCAGAAACTATTGTCTCCCTGTTCTGAGAGACTGCTTTCCAGTATGTCTGCAAATATACAGCGCTGAGTATATTTTTTTAGTTTTAGAGTTTGTACTGTTAATTGTTGCTTAGATCTCTGTTGAAACTGTTTTCCCCAGCCCCACGCTATTTTTCTGCTGTGTCTTCAGTTGGTATAACTGTTTTTTACAGCTTGTGTGTAATCTAAGTCAAGGATCAGTTGCATAAAATTAGACCTGTTAGTAACAGCCTGCATTTAATTGCTGCAAGCTCTGTTCTGAGACACTGTCTTAAAATCTATCTGCAAATATAGAGAGCTGAGTATATTTTTTTGGTTTTAAAGTTTGTATTGTTAATTCTTGCCAAGTTCTCTCTTGAAACTCCCCCCCCCTATTTTCTGCCATGTCTTCAGTTGGTATAACTGGATTTTACAGCTTGCTTTTAATCGAACTCAAGGATCACTTGCATAAAATTAGACCTGTTAGTAACAGCCTGCATTTAATTGCTGGAACCTGTGTTCAGAGAGACTGCCCTCCAATTTATCTGCAAATATACAGAGCTGAGTATATTTTTTTGGTTTTAGAGTTTGTTAATTGTTGCTTATATCTCTGTTGAAACTATTGTCTCCCTGTTCTGAGAGACTGCTTTCCAATCTCTCTGCAAATATACAGAGCAGAGTATCTTTTTTTTGGTTTTATAGTTTGTCCTGTTAATTGTTGCCGAGAACTCTGTTGAAACTGTGCCCCCCCCTCATTTTCTGCTGTGTCTTCAGTTGGTATAACTGTTTTTTAAGGCTTGTGTTTTATCTAACTCAAGGATCACTTGCATACAATTAGACTTGTTAGTAACAGCCTACATTTATTTGCTGGAACCTGTGTTCTGAGATACTGCCTTCCAATCTAGCTGCAACTATACAGAGCTGAGCATATTTTTTTGGTTTTAGAGTTTGTTAATTATTACTTAGATCTCTGTTGTAACTATTGTATCCCTGTTCAGAGAGACTGCTTTCTAGTCTATCTGCAAATATGCAGAGCTGAGTATATTTTTTGTTTTTGACTTTGTACTGTTAATTGTTGCTTAGATCTCTGTTGAAACTGTTTTCCCCATCCCACCCTATTTTTCTGCTGTGTCTTTAGTTGGTATAACTGTTTTTTACAGCTTGTGTGTTATCTAAGTCAGGGATCAGTTGCATAAAATTAGACCTGTTAGTAACAGCCTGCATTTAATTGCTGGAACCTGTGTTCTGGAGACTGCCTTCCAGTCTATCTGCAAATATACAGAGTTGAGTATATATTTTTTGGTTTTAGAGTTTGTTAATTGTTGCTTAGATCTCTGCTGAAACTATTGTCTCCCTGTTCTGAGAGACTGCTTTCCAATCTGTCTGCAAATATACAGCGCTGAGTATATTTTTTTAGTTTTAGAGTTTGTACTATTAGTTGTTGCTTAGATCTCTGCTGAAACCATTGACTCTCTGTTCTGAGAGACCGCTTTCCAATCTTTCTGCAAATATACAGTGCTGAGTATATTTTTTTAGTTTTAAACTTTGTACTGTTAATTGTTGTTTAGATCACTGTTGAAGCTGTTTCTCTGCCCTATTTTTCTGCTGTGTCTTCAGCTGGTATAACTGTTTTTTACAGCTTGTGTGTTGTCTAGCTCAAGGATCAGTTGCATCAAATTAGACCTGTTAGTAACAGCCTGCATTTAATTGCTGGAACCTGTGTTCTGAGACACTGCCTTCCTGTCTGTCTGCAAATATACAGAGCCAAGTATACATAGCTAAGTATATTTTTTTGGTTTTAGAGTTTGTACTGTTAATTGTGTCCTAGATCTCTGTTGAACATGTCCCCACTATTTTCTGCCATGTTTTCAGTTGGTATAACTGTTTTTACAGCAAGTGTTTTATCTAACTCAAGGATCAGTAACATAAAATTAGACCTACTAATAACAGCCTGCATTTAATTGCTGGAACCTGTGTTCTGAGAGACTGCCTTCCAATTTATCTGCAAATATACAGAGCTGATTATATTATTTTGGTTTTAGAGTTTGTTAATATTGCTTAGATCTCTGTTGAAACTATTGTCTCCCTGTTCTGAAAGACTGCTTTCCAATCCATCTGCAAATATACAGATCTGAGTATATTCTTTTGGTTTTAGGGTTTGTACTGTTAATTGTTGCTTAGATCTCTGTTGAAACTGCCACCCCCCATTTTCTGCTGTGTCTTCAGTTGGTATAACTGTTTTTTACAGCTTGTGTGTTATCTAACTCATGGTTCACTTGCATAAAATTAGGCCTGTTAGCAACAGCCTGCATTTATTTGCTGGAACCTGTGTTCGGAGAGACTGCCCTCCAATTTATCTGCAAATATACAGAGCTGAGTATATTTTTTTGGTTTTAGAGTTTGTTAATTGTTGCTTAGATCTCTGTTGAAACTATTGTCTCCCTGTTCTGAGAGACTGCCTTCCAATCTCTCTGGAAATATACAGAGCTGAGTATATTTTTTTGGTTTTAGAGTTTGTTAATTATTACTTAGATCTCTATTGTAACTATTGTCTCCCTGTTCTAAGAGACTGCTTTCTAGTCTATCTGCAAATATGCAGAGATGAGTATATTTTTTTGGTTTTAGACTTTGTACTGTTAATTGTTGCTTAGATCTCTGTTGAAACTGTTTTCCCCACCCCACCCTGTTTTCTGCTGTGTCTTCAGTTGGTATAACTGTTTTTTACAGCTTGTGTGTTATCTAACTCAAGGATAAGTTGAATAAAATTAGATCTGCTAGTTTCAGCCTGCATTTATTTGCTGGAACCTGTGTTCTGAGAGACTGCCTTCCAGACTGTCTGCAACTATACAGAGCCGAGTATATTTTTTTGATTTTAGAGTTTGTTCTGTTATTTATTGCTTTAATCTCTGTTGAAACTGTTCTCCTCACCGCCACCCTATTTTTCTGCCATGTCTTCAGTTGGTATAACTGTTTTTTACAGCTTGTGTGTAATCTAACTGAAGGATCAGTTGCATAAAATTAGACCTGTGAGTAACAGCCTGCATTTGATTGCTGGAACCTGAGTTCTGAGACACTGCATTCCAATCTTTCTGCAAATATACAGAGCTGAGTATATTTTTTTGGTTTTAGAATTTGTTAATTGTTGCTTAGATCTCTGTTGAAACTATTGTCTCCCTGTTCTGAGAGACTGCTTTCCAATCTATCTGCAAATATACATAGTTAAGTATATTTTTTGGTTTTAGAGATTATACTGTTAATTGTTGCCTAGATCTCGGTTGAAAGTGTCTCCCCTATTTTCTGCTGTGTTTTCAGTTGGTATAACTGTTTTTTACAGCTACTGTTTTATCTAACTCAAGGATCAGTAACATAAAATTAGACCTGTTAGTAACAGCCTGCATTTAATTGCTGGAACCTGTGTTCTGAGATGCTGCCTTCCTATCTATCTGCAAATATAGAGAGCTGAGTATATTTTTTTGGTTTTAAAGTTTGTATTGTTCATTGTTGCCGCAATCTCTGTTGAAACTGCCCCCCCCCCTATTTTCTGCCATGTCTTCAGTTGGTATAACTGGATTTTACAGCTTGTTTTTAATCAAACTCAAGGATCATTTGCATAAAATTAGACCTGTTAGTAACAGCCTGCATTTAATTGCTGGAACCTGTGTTCTGAGAGACTGCCCTCCAATTTATCTGCAAATATACAGAGCTGAGTATATTTTTTTGGTTTTAAAGTTTGTTAATTGTTGCTTAGATCTCTGTTGAAACTATTGTGTGCCTGTACTGAGATACTGTTTCCAATCTCTCTGCAAATTTACTGAGCAGAGTATCTTTTTTTGGTTTTAGAGTTTGTACTGTTAATTCTTGCCAATATCTCTGCTGAAACTGTGCCCCCCCCCCATTTTCTGCCATGTCTTCAGTTGGTATAACTGGTTTTTAAGGCTTGTGTTTTATCTAAATCAAGGATCACTTGCATAAAATTAGACCTGTTAGCAACAGCCTGCATTTATTTGCTGGAACCTGTGTTCTGAGAGACGGCCTTCCAATCTCTCTGCAAATATACAGAGCTGAGTATATTTTTTTGGTTTTAGAGTTTGTTAATTATTACTTAGATCTCTGTTGTAATTATTGTCTCCCTGTTCTGAGAGACTGCTTTCTAGTCTATCTGCAAATATGCAGAGATGAGTATATTTTTTGGTTTTAGACTTTGTACTGTTAATTGTTGCTTAGATCACTGTTGAAACTGTTTTCCCCGCCCCCACCCTGTTTTTCTGCTGTGTCTTCAGTTGGTATAACTGTTATTTACAGCTTGTGTGTCATCTAACTCAAGGATCAGTTAAATAAAATTAGACCTGCTACTTACAGCCTGCATTTAACTGCTGGAACCTGTGTTCTGAGAGACTGCCTTCCAGCCTGTCTGCAAATATACAGAGCCGAGTATATTTTTTTGGTTTTAGAGTTTGTTAATTGTTGCTTAGATCTCTCCAGAAACTATTGTCTCCCTATTCTGAGGGACTGCTTTCAATCTATCTGTGAATATACAGAGCTGAGTATATTTTTTGTTTTTAGACTTTGTAATGTTAATTATTGCCTTAATCTCTGTTGAAACTTTACTCCTCACCTCCACCCAATTTTTCTGCCATGTCTTCAGTTGGTATAACTGTTTTTTACAGCTTGTGTGTAATCTAACTGAAGGAACAGTTGCACAAAATTAGACCTGTTAGTAACAGCCTGCATTTAATTGCTAGAACCTGTGTTCTGAGACACTGCCTTCCAATCTGTCTGCAAATATACAGAGCTGAGTATAATTGTTTGCTTTTAGAATTTGTTAATTGTTGCTTAGATCTCTGTTGAAACTATTGTCTCCCTGTTGTGAGAGACCGCTTTCTAATCTGTCTGCAAATATACATAGCTAAGTATATTTTTTGGTTTTAGAGTTTGTACTGTTAATTGTGTCCTAGAACTCTGTTGAACATGTCCCCCCTATTTTCTGCAGTGTTTTCAGTTGGTATAACTGTTTTTTACAGCAAGTGTTTTATCTAACTCAAGGATCAGTAACATAAAATTAGACCTGCTAGTAACATCCTGCATTGAATTGCTGGAACCTGTGTTCTGAGAGACTGCCTTCCAATCTATCTGCAAATATACAGAGCTAAGTATATTATTTTGGTTTTAGAGTTTGTTAATATTGCTTAGATCTCTGTTGAAACTATTGTCTCCCTGTTTTGAGAGTCTGCTTTCCAATCTATCTGCAAATATACAGATCTGAGTATATTCTTTTTGTTTTAGGGCTTGTGCTGTTAATTTTTGCTTAGATCTCTGTTGATACTGCCCCCCCCCCATTTTCTGCTGTGTCTTCAGTTGGTATAACTGTTTTTTACAGCTTGTGTGTTATCTAACTCAAGGATCACTTGCATAAAATTGGATCTGTTAACAATAGCCTGCTTTTAATTGCTGGAACCTGTGTTCTGAGTGACTGCCTTCCAATTTATCTGCAAATATACAGAGGTGAGCATATTTTTTTGTTTTTAGAGTTTGTTAATTGTTGCTTAGATCTCTGTTGAAACTATTGTCTCCCTGTTCTGAGAGACTGCTTTCCAATCTCTCTGGAAATATACAGAGCAGAGCATATTTTTTTGGTTTTAGAGTTTGTTAATTGTTGCTTAGATCTCTATTGTAACTTTTGTCTCCCTGTTCTGAGAGACTGCTTTCTAGTCTATCTGCAAATATGCAAAAATGAGTATATTTTTTGGTTTTAGACTTTGCACTGTTAATTGTTGCTTAGATCTCTGTTGAAGCTGTTTTCCCCACCCCACCCTGTTTTCTGCTGTGTCTTCAGTTGGTATAACTGTTTTTTACAGCTTGTGTGTTATGTAACTCAAGGATCAGTTGAATAAAATTAGACCTGCTAGTTACAGCCTGTATTTAATTGCTGGAACCTGTGTTCTGAGAGACTGCCTTCCAGTCTGTCTGCAAATATACAGAGCCGACTATATTTTTTTGATTTTAGAGTTTGTACTGTTATTTATTGCTTTAATCTCTGTTGAAACTGTTCTCCTCACTGCCACCCTATTTTTCTGCCATGTCTTCAGTTGGTATAACTGTTTTTTACAGCTTGTGTGTAATCTAACTGAAGGATCAGTTGAATAAAATTAGACCTGTGAGTAACAGCCTGCATTTGATTGCTGGAAACTGTGTTCTGAGACACTGCATTCCAATCTATCTGCAAATATACAGAGCTGAGTATATTTTTTTGGTTTTAGAATTTGTTAATTGTTGCTTAGATCTATGTTGAAACTATTGTCTCCCTGTTCTGAGAGACTGCTTTCCAATCTATCTGCAAATATACATAGCTAAGTATATTTTTTGGTTTTAGAGATTATACTGTTAATTGTTGCCTAGATCTCTGTTGAAAGTGTCCCCCCTATTTTCTGCTGTGTTTTCAGTTGGTATAACTGTTTTTTACAGCTACTGTTTTATCTAACTCAAGGATCAGTAACATAAAATTAGACCTGTTAGTAACAGCCTGCATTTAATTGCTGGAACCTGTGTTCTGAGATGCTGCCTTCCTATCTATCTGCAAATATAGAGAGCTGAGTATATTTTTTTGGTTTTAAAGTTTGTATTGTTCATTGTTGCCGCAATCTCTGTTGAAACTGCCCCCCCCCTATTTTCTGCCGTGTCTTCAGTTGGTATAACTGGATTTTACAGCTTGTTTTTAATCGAACTCAAGGATCACTTGCATAAAATTAGACCTGTTAGTAACAGCCTGCATTTAATTGCTGAAACCTGTGTACTGAGAGACTGCCCTCTAATTTATCTGCAAATATACAGAGCTGAGTATATTTTTTTGGTTTTAAAGTTTGTTAATTGTTGCTTAGATCTCTGTTGAAACTATTGTCTCCCTGTTCTGAGAGACTGCTCTCCAGTCTATCTACATATACCAAGCTGAGTATTTTTTGTTTGGTTTTAGAGTTTATACTTTTAATTGTTGCTTAAATGTCTGTTGAAACTGTTTTCCTAACCCCATCCTATTTTTCTGCTGGGTCTTCAGTTGGTTTAACTGTTTTTTACAGCTTGTGTGTTGTCTAGCTCAAGGATCAGTTGCATAAAATTAGACCTGTTAGTAACAGCCTGCATTTAATTGCTGGAACCTGTGTTCTGAGACAATGCCTTCCAATCTATCTGGAAATATACAGAGCTGAGTATATTTTTTTGGTTTTAAAGTTTGTATTGTTAATTGTTGCTGAGATCGCTGTTGAAACTGTCCCCCCATATTTTTTGCCGTGTCTTCAGTTGGTATAACTGGATTTTACAGCTTGTTTTTTATCAAACTCAAGGATCACTTGCAAAAAATTAGACCTGGTAGTAACAGCCTGCATTTAATTGCAGGAACCTGTGTTCTGAGAGACTGACTTCCAATCTATCTGCAAATATACAGAGCTGAGTATATATTTTTTTGGTTTTAGAGTTTTTAATTGCTGCTTAGATCTCAGTTGAAACTATTGTCTCCCTGTTCTGAGAGACTGCTTTAAAATCTATCTCCAAATATACAGAGCTGAGTATAATTTTTTGGTTTTAAAGTTTGTACTGTTAATTGTTGCCAAGATATCTGTTGAAACTGCCCCCCACACACTATTTTCTGACATGTCTTTAGTTGGTATAACTGGTTTTACAGCTTGTGTTTTATCGAACTCAAGGATCACTTGCATAAAATTAGACCTTTGAGTAACAGCCTGCATTTAAATGCTGGAAACTGTGTTCTGAGACAGTGCCTTCCAATCTATCTGCAAATTTAGAGAGCTGAGTATATTTTTTTGATTTTAGACTTTGTACTGTTAATTGTTGTTTAGATCACTCTTGAATCTGTTTTCCCCACCCCCACCCTATTTTTCTGCTGTGTCTTTAGTTGGTATAACTGTTTTTTATAGCTTGTGTGTTATCTAACTCAAGGATCAGTTGCATAAAATTAGACCTGTTACTAACAGCCTGCATTTAATTGCTGGAACCTGTGTTTTGAGACACTGCCCTCCAATCTATCTGCAAATATAGAGAGCTGAGTATATATTTTTTGGTTTTAGAGTTAGTTAATTGTTGCTTAGATATCTGCTGAAACTATTGTCTCCCTGTGCTGAGAGACTGCCTTCCAATCTGTCTGCAAATATACAGCGCTGAGTATATTTTTTTAGTTTTAGAGTTTGTACTGTTAATTGTTGCTTAGATCTCTGTTGAAACTGTTTTCCCCAGCCCCACACTATTTTTCTGCTGTGTCCTCAGTTGGTATAACTGTTTTTTCAGCTTGTCTGTAATCTAAGTCAAGGATCAGTTGCATAAAATTAGACCTGTTAGTAACAGCCTGCATTTAATTGCTGCAAGCTCTGTTCTGAGACACTGTCTTAAAATCTATCTGCAAATATAGAGAGCTGAGTATATTTTTTTGGTTTTAAAGTTTGTATTGTTAATTCTTGCCAAGTTCTCTCTTGAAACTCCCCCCCCCTATTTTCTTTA
>NC_056746.1:688886192-688998692 GCF_019279795.1 Protopterus annectens
GAATTTTTTGTGGGAACAGATTGCGCTTTTTTTAAATTTTTTTTTTCAGGTGAGAGTGGAATGTGAGGTAGAGGATGTAGGTATATTTGGGGAGGTAGGTTGGGGAGGTAAACAGACAAGACAAACAAGATGCATACAGGGGCGGAGTTTGACACATGGGGTGGGTGAACACAATTGACGGGGAAGGATGTTTGGAAATTGCAAGACCATGAGCCCACAGATGGTAACAGTGGAACATAACACACGCACTCTGGTCACTCCAAGGCAAGTACAAATTTGACTCAGTCATTGTCCATGCTGGTGTGAATGACCTGAGATGTACCTCCCTGGACTACATGAAAAGAGACATAGAGGATCTCTCTGAGCATGTAGCCCAGGCCGGTATGACCCTGACCTTGAGTAGCATCTTACCCTCACTAAAAATGATGCCACAATATGAAGACAAGATGATCAATTTCAACAATTGGCTTAAGTATTGGTGTCATTCAAAGGGGATCCAATGCCTGTCAGCCTGGGATGACATGCTCGATAAGCCACGATGCTTCGCTAGGGACGGCTTGCACCTGTCACCCCTGGACTTTTGGATATTGGCAAAGGCTCTTGCTACCCCCATAGTGCCTTTGTTAGGCAAGGCTCAAAAGACAAACCCACCTCCATAGGTATCACAAGGGATAAGAAACTAAGAGTAATGCTATTCAACGCCAGAAGTCTAAACCTCAAGATGCACGCACTCGAAACTCTCCTTAGCATGGAGAACATTGATATCTGTGCAGTAACAGAAACCTGGTTCAAGGCTCCTGAGAGAATCCCAGCACTACCAGGTTATACCTCATACCATGCTTTTCGGCCCCTAAACTTGGACCGAACCACAAATGGAGGGGAGTATCAATATTCGTTAAAGATACCCACACCTCCAGGTTGGTGGCACAGCACGAAGCATCAGAGACTATCCATGTGCAACTAACAGTGGTTAAAACTGCCTTCCAGTTAATAGCCTGCTACAGTCCACCCTCACAAACCCAGGAACCCCACTTGTCCTTCCTGAGAACACTGGAAAATATGAAGGTCTCTCCAAACACCATTATATTGGGTGACTTCAACTACCCAAACATAGACTGGGAGCATTACTCTAGCTCCAACACCCTAGCCCAAAGGTTCCTAGAATTTATAAACTCAAATGCTATGGAACAAATTGTTACCACTCCCACAAGAGGGGAAAACATACTGGACCTGATCATCACCAACATGGGGACTCTATCCTCCAGACCAGAAGTGTATCCTTCACTGGTAAGATCAGACCATAAACTAATCTCACTGGATATTCACATCCCGACCCCACCCCCTGCCCAGAAAACCACAGTGAAAAACTTCTCTAAAGCAAATTTCACACTCCTCAAAACCGAGGTGGAATCCTTCAAAGCCCGGCCTGTGGAAAATCTGCCAAGACCAGAATCCTTTATAAACGCATTCTATGAACACCTTCACGAATGCATGGATCATGCAATCCCAAATAAAACCAAGACCCAATCCTCCAAAGGCAGACATCCTGTCTGGTGGACCCCAGCCATAAACAAACTATACAATAGAAGGAGGAAGCTACTACATGATGGAGCAAAATCCCAAAAAGGGAAGGCGTCTCTGATCAGTATTAGCAAAAAACTACGGGCACTCATAAAATCGTCTAAGGCCAGCTTTGAGAGAAAAATTGCACAGGACACTAAGGATAATCACTGGGCTTTCTTTAGTTACGTTAAGAACCTGGGTGGGAATTCCCAGATATGCTCAGAATTAGTCCAAAATGACAAAAAATACACCAAACCCACAGACATTGCCAACATCCTAGCTGACAGGTTCAGTGCAAATTTCTCCCCCCTCCCCACCAAAAGGGCGAATATCTATCCCAGCAGAGTGCTGCCCCCCTGACATCTCAGATGCTCAGGTAAGAGCCGCCCTCTCCAAAGCAAAAAACACAGCATCAATGGGGCCAGACAGTGTCACGGGCTGCGTCCTACATGAACTCCAAGAAGAGCTAAACCCAAACATAAAACTACTGTACAATCTCAGCCTTACTATAGGATATGTACCCAAAGATTGGCATACAGCAACAGTGGTCCCACTCCACAAAGGTGGTGCCTCAACGGATCCTGGAAACTATCACCCCATAAGCCTTACTAGCTTGGTCTGCAAAACTATGGAAAGGATCATCATGGACCTCTTAAATAAACATATTGTGAACCTACTGACACTGGATCCTACCCAGTTTGGCTTTGTTAATGGCAGATCCTGCCTCTTAAACCTGGTTGATTTCTTTGAAACAGTTACCAAGGCCTTTGACGAGGGGATGGTGGTCCACACAGCCTACCTGGACCTCGCAAAAGCCTTCGATACAATACCCCACTCTGGCATTATAGATAAGCTCACCAGCCTAAATATAAACCACTATATCACTAGATGGGTTGCAAACTGGCTCAAGGACAGAACCCACGGTTAGAATTGCTGGAGCCGTGTCAGACTCCAAACCAGTTACAAGTGGCGTACCACAAGGCTCAGTCCTGGGACCTCTCTTGTTCGGTATATATTTCTCGGAGGTACAGGCAAACATGGAAGGACTGTGGCTGATCAAGTTCGCAGATGACTGCAAACTGGGTGCCATAATCGACTCTCCAGCCGACACAAGCATCCTCCAAAAGGGCCTCATAGAAACAGACAACTGATGCCAGAGCAATGGCCTCAAGCCAAATGCCAAAAAGTGTATAGTCATCCCCTTTGGCAAAAACAAAGTGCCCACAAATTACCACATAGGTGGTAATCCATTAAGTACAGAAGAAGTAATTAGGGACCTGGGGATCCAAGTTGATAGCCATCTCTCATTTGACAACCACGTGACCAAAGTGGTTAGAAAAACATTTTATATAACCCACCTAATCATGAAGGGATTCACATCTAGATCAGGGGAGGTCATCGTGCCTCTTTACTCATCCCTCAAAGGCCCATAATTGAGTACAATGCCCCTTTTGGGATGTACCTTACCAGTCACCTGCAGCAACTGGAAAGACCCCAAAAGTGCCTCAACAAGAGGATCAAAGGGTTCAAACAGATGCCATATGCTGCCCGGTTAAAGAAACTCCAGCTCTACTCAGTGGCATACTGCCTGCTCAGAGGCGATCTGTACCTGACGTATAAAGCCATGTCCAACCCAGAATTAATGGACATGCTGCACCTCAGAAAATCCAAATCCCATCGAGCTACCCACTCGAGAGACTTGAACCTCAGCACTGAAATAAATAGGACATGCTGGAAGGACAGATTCATAACCCAGAGGCTCCCTTCACTCTGGAATAAAATCCCAGTCCAGGTTAGGCAGAGTCCCTCATTGACTCTCTTCAAGAGGAATCTTGATGAGTGGATGGGAAATTGTAGGTTTACCCCGGGTATCACTTCTGTGTCACTGTTAGACAGAGGCACAGTATACTAACCTCAAAAAAGGGCATAGCAAAATTAATTTAAAATGGGTGGCGAAAGCCAAATGCACTCTGGCTAGGCTTATAAATGCTCTAGGGCAGATAGCCTAGTATGAACCTATGAACTGAGATGCCCACCCATAGGCAGTCACCACTGCACCTTCACAGCCTCGAAGGTGGCTGTGCTAAGGGCTGTGTAGGATGGGCAGGCTCAACCGAGAGATGCGCCACTGTCTCCTCGAGCTGGCGTAGGGGATCAGTGACTGAACGCTGGATCTCCCTAAGCACTACAGCCCGGACCCTAGCAAGGGTGACAGCTGGCCCTCTTCCACCCATGTTTGCACAGGGGGATGAGCCCCATCCCCTGCATCGTTTCCACCCGAAGGTGGCACAGGACCAACGGAGGAGGGGAGCCCAGGCTGGGCACCAGAGCTGCTGGTGCCAGGTGCACTCACCAACTGAGGAGGGACAGGTGGGTCCGCTGGAACCAGCCTTCCCATACGTTCTGTGATTAGGTGTGTTTAATTACAACATAAACAACAGCATTCCAGATTAGTTGTAACAGCATGCAGTAATATTCCCATTAACCCAACACACCAAGGTTCCAACAGTTGAACAGCAAGCATAACACATGCATATATTGAACGACAGTGGATATTCCAACAGCATGCAGGGATGTTTGGTAGCAACAGGCCACCATGAACGTGGTGTTTGAACAGGGCACATGCATCAACATCAATGCAAATATTTATAAAACAATAGGACATATGTCCCAACAAATATTTAAGGTTACACATACCCATTGAGGTGTGGAATTGCATGGTTTATGCACATACGGTAGGGTGTAGAAAAAACCTTGGTTAACATCTTATAATGACCTTTTAGTCTACACTACATTCCCAGTGACTGCAAGTGTATATCCCCTACCTGTATTATTACACTTGCCACCTTACATTAGATTGTGTCATGGGTTTGTCTAGTTCAATATATGCCTGACCTATATCTGACATACTAACTGTCCAGGATGCAGATGTTACTGCTACATATTTCTTGTTTGCATTTATATTTCTTTATCTACATATCTGGGATGTTTTCACATGACATTTTCACTTTGATTTGTACAGAACCCTGCATTTCTTAACACACACTCACATTTCTGCTGAATAATTACATGCTACACCTGTGCCACGTTTACTTATTCATACCAGCTAGTAACTGACTATTGTGGACTGTATATATGTTTCACAGCTACTAGCACTTCCATCACCCACTTTATATTGGACTGCATAACTCTGGGTTGCCAGCACATTTTCAAACAGTACTGTTTGTATAATGCAAAGGTCCAACAACATTTCAGACTCTGTGACACAGACACACTCTGGGTTTTAGACCTTTATTAATGACATTGCACACTTTTCCACAGGCTCACTCTTTATTTGTTTTACCAGTGTTTATGGCAGGCATGTTCAAGACATATTATATCTTTATTAATAGGTTAGAACAATCTTTTTTTAGGCTCACTCACTTATGTTATATGACAGTGCCTGCAGAGATATTATTCCAGACATATGTTACCTTTCTTAATGGGTTACTACACTCTTTTTCTGCCTCTCTGACATTTTTATCTGGCAGTACATGTAGAGGACTTATTCAAGCAATTTTATGGCTGTTTTATTGGACTACAACACTTTCTTTCATGCTCTGTCCCATATTTTATATAACAATACATGCAGAATAATCACTAACCTGCCTGGTGGTGCAGCCTTAGCAGCCTATCAGCATAGGCTTGCTGATTCGTAGCACGGTCACCTGCAGCTGTAAAGTAAATGAAGGGATATTGAGACATACCTATCTGTTATACATACTCCATTATCAATTCTTACATACTGCATTCCATATCTACATACTCAGTTGTGGGGCATTCTGCATCCCACGGGCCTCCTGTATCCACTGGTTCAGGTGGTCCTGCTTTCATCTCTTCAGGTCTGCATGGTGGTGACGGACTTGCTCACCAGTCCGAGGAATGCCTGTGGCACTGGTGAGGTCACGAGCTAACCAGTTACAAACCTCTGCCTTGCACTCCATCCCTTGGAACTGGCCCTACAGGAGTCTTGACTCGTGACGGTGGACAAGGAGCCAAACCATGTATTTGGACTCCTCGATGCCCCAATGTTGCACTCAAAAGCATGAACCCTCTCCTGCACCTGCCATTCTGACTGCAAACGTGAGCTACAATCAGTTATGGTGACTATTTCCACCTATGGGGCTTAAATATGCCGCATTTCCCGCATTTTTTTGTGATTGGCCATTTTGTAAAATTCTCGGCTGACTGCAGACCTGCTTAGTAATGGTTAAACTACCATTTGTAAGTATATGAATGTTAATAGTGGATGCATTCTATATGTTGTCATGGCTTAGTGGTTCTGTACTTTGATTATAATGCACAGGGTCCTGGGTTCAAACCTTGTCATTCTTTTATTTTAATACTGTCTAGACCGGCTAGGGGGTGTGGCTGCGTTTAAGCAACTTAGCTCTATGTTGCTCCACAGTGCCCTGGTTGGCACGGCGTGCACGTCCGCACAAACACATTGCATTGGGTGAAGCGCTTTTAACCTTTGGGCAACTCTATTGTGCTGGGTAAAGCACTATTAAACTATGGGTAACTCTGTTTAGCTGGGTAAAGCGCTATTAAACTAAGGGCAACTCTGTTTAGCTGGGTAAAGTGGTATAACAATATGTGCACCTCTTTTTAGCTGGGTAAAGTGCTATTAAACTATGGGCACCTGTGTTTAGCTGTGTAAAGCGTTGCTTAACAGCAGGCTATTATATATCTGGGTCCTTTAAAAATATTTAGTTTGTTCACTGATACATTGGCCATGTCACTGCTTTTAATAAAAATTTTAATCATATATGTCCGGTATTATTTCAAATGCTGATTTAAAACATAAATAAGAAGGGGAGTGGTGGGATTAAAGCAGTGAATGCCTCCTCTTTATGTATACGCTCTACCATTATGCTATTGCAATTTGGTGTGGTTTGCATGAACATTCTTTCTTATGCTCTTCCATGTCAGAATTGCTAACTCTAGCTAAGCAATGGGCACACCCGCGCACACACGGACAAATACGGGCAGCTATATTGTGGATTTAAAAAATATATATAATTATTAACTTAAGTGTGATGGGGGGTTACAGTGTCAGGGAGTGTGGTGTTGGGTGCAAGTACATTTGAGCAAACTCACTCTTGTGTGTTGACATTATGCTTTTTAAAACCTTGCAGGGGCGTGCACATTTAGACTGCTGGGCAGTCGGACACACCCCCTGCTTTCCTACTCAGTTTGTGTAAAAGTTACGGTTGAGTCACCGTGCCCTCATGAAGATTCATGGCACGCTGATGTCAAACCGTTCAACTGCAGCCTCCGAGTAAGACTTATTAAGTCTTACACGGAGGATTAGTGAATCTGGGGGAAGGTAAATAAAACAAACCACATTATTCAAAATAGAAAAAGGCAATAAAGTAATACAACAAAGAAAAAGCCAACTAACCTTTCCCACACAGCAAAGTGTAGCAGAGTCTGGGTGAGCCTTTCTAGTAAGCCATTTGTTTTATCTTGTATACTTTAAATTGAGAAGGCCTTTGGTTGATTTTATCTCTGAGAAAGGGTTTGTATCCAAAAGCTTTGTTGTTTTTTATGCAATAAATAGTTTGGCATTTCAGTCTGAGTGTTTGTCTTGAAATTGTTATGGAATGACAGGTGTGTCATGGATCTGTGTATGTGTCCACTCCAGGAGTCTGAAGGGTTAAACAATGGACACATGGTGACAATACAGTGGCACAGGATGGCAGCACAGCAAAAATATGATGTCAGCAAGGTAAGACAGTATATGTGCATGGCTCCCTAGGTGCATATGTGTATAACAGTATATCAGAGAGAATGGGGACAGTCAGTGTAATCATGCATTCATACTTTGTGACAAGGTCTGCTACCCTTGATACGTGTCACCTGGGTTTTCTGAACATACGAATCTAGAAGGTGGGGAACATCAGGTATGCTTATGTGGAGGAGGGCAATTTAGAGGCCAGCAGCTAGTCACATGCCCATAAAATGTATAACCACTGCACGGAGATAGGTCACATGGGCATGTCTGTAGTGCTGCAAAGGGATATATTTACATACCCACACAAGTTGACTGATGTGAGATTAGAATACCTACCTATATATTATTACATGCTATAACTCATAGTACTTATCACATGCACCACAGAGTTTATCTGATGTTCAGTTGGGAGGGTGGTCTAATGGTTAAGGTGCTTGCCTTACAAGCACAAGGAGCAAGGTGCGAGTCTCACAAGGGATACTTGGCTAGACTTAAAATGGCTTGCAAGGGCAGTTAGCTTATCTATGAACCTAGTTGTCAGCCAGTGCCTTTAAGTTGGATGACATCAGCAGGCCTTGTAAAGGAGGCCAATCACAGGCCCTTAAAATGCATAACCATTGCATAGAGATAGGCCAGATGGTCATGCCTGTATTGCTGGAAGGGAGTATATTTGCACACACATTGGATGATGTGAGATTACAACTGCTACCTATGCACCACAGGTTATTCCTGCTGTATATACAGATACAGGCACAGTACATGTGGAGTATGCAAAGTGGCCTTGTGTTAGACAGCATGTGGGGCCTCCAGAGTGATACTAATTCATACTGTTATTGCATCTAGTGTCCTAGGAGTGGGATACCTGTTAATATCCCTGCTATGCGTGTACAGTTACTAGTATGGCCATTGATAGGTGAACATGTGACCAGGGACAATATGCATTGCAGACATTGCACATTACACCACTTGCTCACCTGTCTCTGTCTACAGGGTGACATTCTGCAGGCACAGGGATCGGTGGGTGGGTGGATTATTTACTGTTGCGGCCTTGGCCTGTTTCCATTGGATAACTGTTATGATGTGTAAGTGCAGATAACCTCAGCACTCTGGGGTATGTGGGGACATTTGTACATCCCCATACATATCTCTATTAATGTGTATAACAGGGATGTCTCCTTAACTGTTGTGTGTGTACGTTATATAAATGTGTTATGTAGATGTATGTGGAGTGTCTATGTATCATTGTACTTTATATATTTATATATATATATATATATATATATATATATATATATATATATATATATATATATATATATATATATATGTTATGCCACATACTGATAGATACACTTATAAGGCATGAGGGGGATAGGTAGAGACAGATATGTATATGTAGCTGTATGTACATACAGCCATATTTCCACATATCAGTTCTTTAGGTGCAAGAGGCAACAGACTTGTGTTCAAGTTAGCTAAGTGTAGGAGCATACCCCTTGTGATTGTCAGTACTTACAAGGTGACTCCAGGCCAGAGCTACCTGTACTGCAGTCCCGGATTATGTGTGCTGCAGGCCATTGGCAGCTACACATGTTTCCACAGTATAGCACTTCCCTGATATTTTCTAAGGCATTTCCCAGCTGTTTGCTGTACTTTATATGTGACTCATACCTCCAAATGTACAGATATTCACAGAATGCCCTGATTTTTGCCTCATATCTTTGGTCCATTTTTCATAACATTGTGGTTTTCTGGCATATTAGTGGCACAACATTAAAGATTGAAGTTAAAATATAGTGACAGACATTTCAGTTTCAGACTCTATACACATCAGGAGATTCATACTAATGCAAGACCTGTTATTCTATCAGCTGTCTACATTTGTAATAGCAATACTTAAAACATGCCCTTATTTTTGGGCCTCTGTCCCACTTTTATTCATTGTTTTGCCCAGATATATTGCTCTAAGAGGCTGAGAGGTATGATGTGACTGGGGTACAAGATGTAATACCACACACAGGGTGACAGTCTGCATACCTCTCACTGTACATGTTTTTTTGCAGAATGTCCAGCATTCTGCCCCATATGTCTGCTCTGTTCCTTATACATTTGTGGTTTTCTGGTAATATACTGTACAATGCAGTTACTGAATTGTTGTAACTACTGACATTTAAGTGATGGCCTTTACATCCTGCAGCTAATCTGACCTATTGCAACCTGCTGTTATACTAGCCACATTCTAGGTTACTCAGAGGACACGTAATGTCTGTCTGCAGTTTTGGCCCTATGTCCCCTATTCTCTCTGGCTTTGTCCAGCTTTCTTCCCATAACAGATTGAGGGGTTATGACAATCTGTGGGAATACCACCATACGAGTACCTCACATGCAAAAGATGTAGATTCGGCCTAATTTGAACCATCAACACCATCACCCATGCTGATGTCCCTAACCAGTGAGCCACAGCAGCCACCAGCACAAATGTTTCATTTCTCACACTATCAACAACATGCAGACATGCATTGTCACCCCTGCATTATGTGGGAAATACAACATGGGGACAGGTTCTATATCACAGCCCTAGAATTATCTGGTCTGCTGATATATCATTGTAGACGTACTGTTATAGCAGCTGTATGGGAACACTGATGTGTTGGGGGTGGGGGACAACCAGCCCATGCTCTGGTGGCATACGCAGTTGTGCAACTGTTCTGTGACCCCACTGTTTGGCATCTCCCTTGAATAATGTAGTGGGGTTTTCAGACATGTAGCCTAGTGAATATTATGGGGCACATACTATTGGGCAGAGTACCTCTTGTCCCAAGTGGCTGTTAGATCTCTGCAAGTAGCCCAGTAGCTCACTATATTCCCTTGCATACATGTGGCAGGACCATACATATGCTACCATATTCTAGTACCCCTTACAAGTGGTGATTAGCTTTGTGACCCACCTAGCAAATGCATCATTTGACAGACCTGTAGTTTGGGACTGACTCTGTCTCATGCATGCAGTCCACAGCCAATACATGATGAGGTACAGGTTGTGTGGGCTGGCTGGCATCAGTTTTACTGATATGTATGTGAGTCAGAGTAAGGTGCCAGTCCCTAGGGCCCTGGGTTATCAGTGCATGTGCTATGCATTGTCTCTTGGCCAAGGCCAGGGCATACTGAGCATGCCTACGTCAGCCTACTGGGACAACCTCAGGGGTTTCCTCCTCGGAGTCCCCTGTGGGTGTGGCTGTGGTGACATAGGCACTGGTAGGGGGCTGTGTATCCCTTCCCTTTGCTGATCCTCCTGCAGCTGTTTCCACATGATCATATTATGTAGCATGGCACATGCTGTGAACATGTGTGTGCATGTGGCTGGAGAGTACTGCAGGGCTCCACCAGATATATCGATGCTCTGTAACCATGACTTTAGCAGCCCAAACACACACTCTATGATGTTCCTAGTTTGTGCATGTGCCTCATTATGGTGTTCTTTGGTGGAGATGTATGTGCATTTCTGATGGGTGTCATCATCTATGGTTCCAGTGTGTAACCAGTATCCCCCAGTAAATGGCCATGTAGAATGCCCCACCTAACAAACATCTGATACAGCTGTGATATGTGCCAGATATGGGAGTCATGATAACTGCGAGGCTTTCAGCATACATATTCATGATAATGCCCTGGGCATTGCACATGACCTGGTACCCCTTGAAGCTGATGTAGATTCTATCCTCCTCACTGGGTGGTGCCTTGATGTGTACATGAGTGCAATTGATGACATCCAGTTTCTCAGAGTAGTGTGCTACATGGTAGAAGTGTTGCATACTGCTAGCCCTTGCTTCAGGGGTGAGGGGAAAATAAATGTGTGCACTGGCATGTGGTAGCATGGCAGCTAGGAACTGCTGGAGTACTCTGGATGCTGATGCTGTGAGATCCCCATCATGTCCCCAGTTGGTCTTTGGAATGTACCCAAAGCTAGTATATTACAGGCTACACATACCTTTGTTTCCACTGGGATGGGTTCCCCACTGCTGGCTCTGGGTCTGAGTTGAGGTCAGCAGAGCTCAGTGAGTTCTTGTAGTATGTCCCTGTCCACCCTGTAGTGCTGTACAATCTCCAGCTCATGTAGCCCCTGGAAGGTTACCCTGGGCCTGAATACTCTTCTTCTTCTCAGTCTAGGGCTATGGGCAGCAGCAGCAGCAGCATTGACCTCAGCATCTAGCACATACATATGTAGCAGACCTACAGCAGCCCTAGCATTTCTTCAGTTAAAAGTCCCAAGTCTGTACTCCACTGGAGCAGAGTATGGGGGTAAAATCAGATTGTAGCATTTCTGTAACCTTTATAGTACTCTGCTGTAGATGCAATCTTTGAGATTGGCTACCTGTGATGCATTCCACCTGCTAAGTACATCATTAAGGACCGTTAATGGCCCTAGTTCAAGTGGAACAGAGGTCATCAAGTAATGTGGAATGCTGAGCAAACACACCAAGCAAAGGTAAACAATGCTAAGTAGTCACTGCACACACCCCCATGAAAGGTCACACTCAGCACAGTGGCACACCACGCAGACATGCTCAAACCCGCTGAAACATGCACCCCGAAGGTAAACAAAGCTTAGCAGACATTGTACACCCCCTGAGCTGAGCACAGTGGTGAGCTGCACAAACAGGCATCGATGTGTTCCAATGAGCTTAGAAGAATGTGGACACACCCCCTTTTGTTGTCAGCTACATCTTATGTGGATACATGGTTCTCTGCCTACACGGATAGGGTCTGCAGACACGGTTACCCATTTGTGCAAACTCAGTTTGTGTTTAACAGTAGTAATGTCTATGCTAAATATGTTGCTATTTATTCACATTTTGTTGTTGATTTTTTTTTTTAATATGGACAGGCAGTGTGAAGAATTAGTGATGTTTCTAGACTACCTAAACAGTATGACTAGCTTTTTGAAATTCAAGCTGAGTTTCTCTAAAGAAAGAATAACCTTTTTGGGCATTGTCTTAATTAAAGATAATAATTTGATACAGACTAGCGTCTTTAAGAAGGAAGTGCACACAAATAGATTTTTACATACCACCAGTATGCACCCCAGACATATTTATAAGGGTTTAGTGACTAGTCAATATCTAAGGGTGAGCAGATTAAATACTCATAAGCAGATGTATCAAGCACAAATTAATGATATGCCCTAAGAGTTTAGAGTTAGATGCTATCAAGAAATGCTTCTACAGGATGTCAAATCATATTTAGATAGTGAAAGAGATGGGATAGCTGGACCTTACTTTGGGCATGATGGGCACTCCAGTAATTCTAGGAGGTATAGATCTTATAATGATGTCCTGAGATATGTTACTAACTATAATGTAGAAACTACTCAAGTAATAGATACTATTAAGAATAATTGGACTATTTTAAAGGCCAAACCTGAAATATCCAATATTGTAGGTCACATGCCTCACTATTCCTTTAAGAAACAAAGGAATCTTAAACAACAACAATGTTATAAGGAGATGAGTATCACTAAAAACAAAAAAATTGTGTATATCCAGAAAAGGTACAGTTCCATGTTATAATTGTATGAACTGCAAGTATATTCACACAGAATTATTTTTTTAGCATCCAGTTACTATGCAGTGTTTTGAATTTACGTGTTTTGCAACTTGTACAATAGAAAATATAGTGTATTTAGCTACGTGTGACATGCACTGCCTTCTGTGTAGGTAAGTGCAGTAGAAAATTAAAAGATCGAATTACAGAGCATATGTCAGATATTAGAAGGAAAATACAGACTACTCCATTAGTGAAACATAATATTGATAACGGTAGCATACATATGTTTAAGTTTAGGGTACAAGTGATCTATGCTAATATGAGAGGGGGAGAACTTCTTACAAATAAATTGGCTATAGTAGAATATAAGTGGCTACTTAGAATGAATGCAGATAAGACTCCAAGCCTTAATCTAGCTATTAGTTTAAAAACTAAATTGAAAGATAGACAGATGAAGCTGCGAACATGTCTTTTAAAGATCAGCTTTTTGAAAAATTAGCAGTATGGGTATAGATGTGATTATGTATGTATACATTTTATATATATGTTTTGTATTATTTATATATTTTTTGCATTTTGTGTATGTTTCTTAAATGTAATTGTTTATGTAATTGAATGATTGTTATCTGATTTTGGTTGGCTTGCTGTATTGTCTGAATGTAATGTTAACATGCATTTTTTCAAGTTGTACCACACACTGAAGAAGGGTTGTTATAACCTGAAAGCTTTGTGATCTTTATGGTTTTATTGTGTATTAAAGTCTGTCTTCTTGACATTGTTGGCTTGGTTTTGTTGTTTTGCTATTCAGTAACCCCTGCTCATTTGCATAGAGATCCGTGCACACAACCTGGGAACTACACAGTTTTAGCCCCTGCCAAATTAGCAACCATAGCAGTCTACCATTGTACATACTCCACGCAGGGTCCTATAATGCATTACTGTCACATACTACTAATTTTCGTTTTTACACTTATTTATTTATTTTTTCTTAACAGCATGTTTGCGCACTGCAGCATGCCACACAAACATAACCTGATTATTAAAAAAAATATATTATTTTAAATTATTTTCCACTAGGTTTTGGACACACAGTGGGAAGTTTTACACATATCTGTGAGTGTTATGCTATTTCTGTCCTTCTTAGTGCACTTTTACAGCCTATGTTCTCTGTTTAACATCCTCTACACATAATTTTTCTGTGTACATTTCGGACACCAAAAGGTGGTCTGCAAGACTGCATATCTGCTTACTGGATCACTCTACCACCCTCATTTGCATGCAAGTCACCTGTTTATGAGGTGATTTGCATGCCATGGACAGTGCCATGTTGGCACGTTTGTGCACGCCCCTCAGCTCTGTTTACTGGATTGCAAACCTGTTTACTTTTATGTAAGCAGTGTGCCACTATGCCTATATGGAAAATAAGTCCATGTAGGCTTTATTACATTCCCCCTACATTTTTCGCAAGAGCTGCTTATTAAATTACACATATCCACTGTTGGATTATGCCACAAGTATCTGGTATATTACAAAGCACTGGCAAATAATTCACATCTTAAATTAATATTATATCCCTAAATAGCAGTAACAGTTGTTTTATACATTTTAAAAGAATAAAACAATAATGACAGAATACATGTAGAGAAATCAATAAAGAATATCTTAAGAAAAGAAGCTTGCATTAATATTTTAGCATTGTGTGCCCTTTGCTTACTAGGTAATAAATACAAGGTATTGTGTCAACTGCTCAGTTGCTGTTATATTATGAGCATGGCATTTAAACACTAGAACTTTCAGTAAGACTGTTCCCTTGAGCAATGAGCAAAATAGATTTAATGGGATGAAGCCTAGGATTTATTTGGACTGCAGGCTAGAGATTGCCTTCCCTATCAAGGACAGATATCAGAGTATAGACAAAGAGAAAGACATAGGGGGTCCTACATGAAAGACCAGCACTGGCAGAGTTTTTAGTACAATGTAGAACAGAAGCTGCCATTAACAAAGCAATAATTAGTAGAGCATATAAAATATTGCAGGCTAAGTATAAGAATCAATCAGAGGAGGTTAGAAAGGATTGGGAAGAGAGATTGGATAAGTAATTCACAAAGAAACAACTGGAGGATATATGAATGCCTCCAAAATATGCAACAACATTCTAGAAGATTTAAGATTTTTGCTTGGAAATGTATACATAGATATTTTTATACCCCAAGTAGACTCTAAAGTAGGTAGACAGCAAATGTTGGAGGTGTAACAGGGAAGAAAGTGGTATTTGGGAACATATTTTCTGGGAGTGTGGTGGGTTGTTGGACTTCCTGCGGGATGCACTGTTGGAGATGCTGGGTGGGCAGACTGGTGTGATGAGGAAGATGATTTTTCTGAGCTACAGTTCAGAATCGTAATTGCCTTGACATGGTAAGGCCTTGCTGTGTCTAATTATGGTGGCTGCCAAAAAAGTAATTACTAGAAAATGGAAATCAAAATCTAATAAAACAACTGGAACTGATCTCTTTAGAAAAGGTAGGAGCAAACTACATAGGAAAAATGGGAAATGTGGCAACTAATACATACAGAGGAGCAATGAGGTTTAAAAGAAGGCAGGACTTAAATGAGCTGTGTAATGTTTGACTGTAAATGACTGGGTATATTATAAGTGCTGCATAATGTTTGCAACTGGGAGTGTGTCAGTATGGTCTGTGAAATAAAATGCTTGCAACTATGATTGTGTCAGTGTGGTTAGTTTTAATTTATATAAAAGTATGATTGCTTATGTCTTAAGTGATGGTTTAATAAAGATGCTTGCCCCGGTCCCCTTCAATTAACACAACACACCGAATGACATTTGACGACCTTTATTAAGACTTCCATAACATAACTTTGATTACCACAATTTGTTAAGTACAACTGACATAGTGTATTTAATTCTAAACACAGCATAAACATCTATGCAGTGTTAAAATAGTGAAGCAACCACAACCACAAACCAGTTGTTCCCAATGCAGTAGTCCAAAGAAACTTCCGCTGAGAAGTAGTAAAACACCAAATTTTATTTTACCATTCAATAAAGATGAACACAAAAATCAAGCCTGATAGTCCGGTTAAGCGCTTTCATCTGCAGCAAGCAGATTTCATCAGAACCAGTAAACAGAGTGGTTACAATCCTTTTAAAGTGTTTTAGGCGCCAAAACATTAATTGATAACACAAATTGAGTTTAAAAACATTTAAACATTTAAAAGTTGAAACTTGTAATGTTCAAATTCCTCAACAATAATTTTAAATGCGCAAAATGCATGTATTCCTAATATAAACGTCCTCTACTGTTAGGACCAGTTTGTATATTCCAATGGGGGCCTGCCTATATAATGACCAACTAAGGTAAAATTTTCTAACCAGTGACAAGTAAATGATAAATACTCCAGTTAGGTACCCATTGTTCCATGAAAATATATGAAATTGTGAGGGAAGTACATCTGTCAAAAATGGGTATTAAACATGAAGGAATGTATATAAAAAGTGTATAAAAAGTGTTTGTAAATGTAAACTTATGTGAATAAATAAAATGCGAAATATAAATAGGTTAAAAATATAATAATATAAATATGAATGTAAATGAGTGTGAATTTGTAAATATAAATATAAATATAAATATGAATGTAAATATAAATATATAAATTTATAAATTTATGAATAAATATGTGAGTCAAAGATCCAAAAATATTAAAAATATTAAAAATAGATTAGGCATCTGATAAAAAAATTAAACATCTAATAAAAGAAAAGGTTTGATGCTGATGAAGTCGTTAAGCCCAGGATAAGTTGTGGCATCACATATTATTTGCCATTTGCTTTCCAGCAATGCAAGATACGTTTTCCAATTTCCCATTAATTCTATATTAGTTATGTGGTCAATAATGCTGAAAAGGAAACTGTGATCTGGACCTCTATCTAATATATGCTTACTCAAAGCATTTTTGGGGTCTTGTTTCTTAATCTTGTATAGATGTTCATATATTCTTGTTTTAAGTTTCCTTTCAGTCTTCCCTATGTAGTATGCGTCACATAAAATACATTTAGCAACATAAACCACTCTCGGGGTGTTACAATTCCCTCCCAAACTGAACAACCGTGTCTTCACTATGTTGTTTAACCTAATAACATCGGCGTTGTTAATTTCTTTACATTGCTTACAGGCGCCACACTTTCTTGTTGATGTGTATTTCTTTCCCCCATTCTTCTTTTCCTTATTACCTTCTAACATATTTTTTATGTTTGCAGAGGTCTTAAACACAAACTTTGGAAATGGACCTGTTATTTCACTAACTTCATCAGATGTAGTAATGAGATTCCAATGTTTGTTAAGTATATCTTTGATGAAATTCGTGTATGGACTGAACATAAGTACACAAATGTTCCTATTTTGAACATCTTTTTTGTTTTGCGAAAAAGGTTTCCCTAATAAAGGTGAAAATTTTTTACCCCATTTGTTTTTAACATAAGTAATGATAGGGTTGAGCATGGCCTTGGGATAACCTCTGTTTTTAAACATGTCATAAATAACATTCATTTCTTGTTCCATAATTTCTATATTAGATGACATACGGGCCGCTCTGATGCATTGACCCTTGAATACACTTTTAAAAATATGTGGGGGATGACAACTTCCATAAATTAAATAGTCATTCGAGAAAGTTTCTTTCCTATAAATTCTTGACTCAAATTCCTTGTCATTAATACTAATGAAAGTGTCTAAATAGGGAATACCTTTTCTTTCAAACTTGTAAGTGAATTTCAAAAAACTAGTGGTATTGTTCAGATAGTCAATAAAAACCTTGATTAATTCAACAGGACCATTCCAAAGGGTAAACAAATCGTCAAGATATCTTGTGTAATAAACAATATATTTGTAAAACTCACTTGTAAAAACAAATTGGGATTCCCATTCTAGCATGACGAGATTGGCAAACACTGGGGCACAAGAGGCCCCCATAGCGACACCACTGTTCTGTCTAAAAAGTTCCCCTTGGAACTCTAAAAAATTGTAGTCCAAAACCAATCCCATCATGTCCATTATAAGATTTATTTTGTCCCAACTAAGAACAGAATATTTCCTTAAAGTATTACAAAAGAATTCCAGGCCAATTTCTTTAGGGATGCTAGAAAAGAGGTCTACCACATCTATTGTTAAGAAAATTAAATCCTTTTGCCACAATAATGGAGTCAAATTGGCCAAGAAATTCCATGAGTCCTTGGTCAAGTGGTTCACATTATTGTAAATATGCTTTGTCCAAGTGTCAATGGTGACCCCTATGTTGAAAGTTTTGGATTTTGAACCAGAGATGATTGGCCTAAAAGGAGGTTTTTTTGAGGTTCTTATGTAACTTGGGTATCCCAAATATAGTAGCCATCTTTGGGAATTCTTCCCTAATAAATTTGTATGTGTCATTAGTAATCCTATTGTCCAGCAAATATTCTTCAATTGCTAGGTCAATACGTTTGTAACCCATGTTTACTTCATTAAGGGATATTCCCTCATATTTACCAGAATTATGGAGGATGTTGTAAATCTCTTGATTGTAATCAAAAGTATTGAAAATAACAATCCCGCCTCCTTTATCTGGCTTCATTATCCTAATTTCCCGATTGTTTATTATTTCATTCAAACAATACCTCTCTTTAGGGGTAAGGTTATCTTTTTGTAAAAATTTATGGTCATTTTTAACCTTAACCTGATGGTTTAACCAATACAAGTCTTGAGTGACAACCTTCTCAAATTGAGCAACAGTAGGGTGGTAACCAGGTATGAATGCACTTTTCTTCTTCAATTTATGGTTCCCACTCAAGTTGTCATTAACCCTATTCTTGTCTTTAAATTGTAATGCCAGGTTTAACCTACGGCAATAAAAATCTATGCAGTGTTAATAAGGACAGCATACTTGCTCATCCTATCCCAGTAAGCAGCGCCCATACCTTTGCTCACTTACTTTACTTATAAACATCCTTATAATATTAATCAGGACAGTGTACCTGCTCATATGACCCAGTAAGTAGCATCCATACCTTTGCTCACTTACTTTACCAATACACCACCAGACACCAGAGGGGGAACAGAAGAGGGCAAGCATGTCCCTCTTCTCTGCCTACTGGTATAAACAACCACAATCCACCAACAATAAAAGGAGGTTGGGAGGGTAGCAAGTTCACGCCGAAATGTGATTACTTACCCAGCTACACTCATCTTAATCCCTTAAGCACCTTCCACCCTTATCTCATTTCCTTCCAATCAACCCTCCCACTGTTTAACCCTTTCATCTCCCCAACCCATTAAACTCCCATTAATATTAACCTAACAACCCCTTGAAGATGTCCCAAGACAAGTTTGTGCCAAGCCTCATTTGTCCTGTCCCCCTTCAATAAACACAACACATCAAATGACATTTGACGACCTTTATTAAAACTTCCATAACATAACTTTGATTACCACAATTTGTTAAATACAACTGACATAGTATATTTAATTCTAAACACAGCATAAACATCTATGCAATGTTAATCAGGGCAGCATACCTGCTCATCCTACCCCAGTAAGCAGCACCTATACCTTTGCTCACTTACTTTACTTATAAACACCCCTATAATATTAGTGTGTGTGTGTGTGTGTGTGTGTGTGTGTGTGTGTGTGTGTGTGTGTGTGTGTGTGTGTGTGTGTGTGTGTGTGTGTGTGTCTGTGTGTGTGTGTGTGTATATATATATATATATATATATATATATATATATATATATATATATATGTGTGTGTGTGTGTGTGTGTGTGTGTGTGCATGTAAAATGTGATTACTTACCCAGCTACACTCATCTAAATCCCTTAAGCACCTCCCACCCTTATCTAATTTCCTTCCAATCAACCCTTCCACTGTTTAACCATTTCACCTCCCCAACCCACTAAACTCCTATTGATATTAACTTAACACCCCTTTGAAGATGTCCCAGGACAATTTGGCTTGTGTCAAGCCTCATTTCTTATTTAAAAAAAGGAGCCAGAATTTAATAATTTATCTAATGTTTACTTAGGTTATATGATATATAGCAACATATGTGAAGTATAACATTTGATAATGTTAATTTGTTAATACAGTTTGATTACTTTTGTATAAATATAAAATTGCCTATGTCATAAGTGATAATTCAATAAAGATGTGTTAAAAAAATGAGCAAAATAGATTTAGAAAAAATGAAGAATGAAAGGAACAGGTCACAAATCACGCCAGCCAAGGTGCAAAGTATATCCTTTTACTTGTAAGCGCTTTCATGCACAATAATATATGCACTTCTTCAGACAAATACACAAGTATACCAAGACACTTTATATAGGCCTTTGAATACCCAGATGACTCATTTCATAAATAATTATCCAATTAATTAAGGTGGATTAATTGAAATGGGGGTTATTCAAAGCCAACTTCAGTTCTAAAAACAAATACTAGACTAACAAACCTAGCCCTTATTTACATTGCTAAACTTACCAACTACCAATTCTTCTACAATATGTAACATAAAATTAAAACCAATAATCACACAAAATAATACCACATGTATTAAAGTCTTTAGTTAAAAATGTTTGTGTCTGTAATAACCATATTATGAATATTACAAATAAATAGTTAATAAATGTTATGTGAATATGTTATAGGAATATGTTATATATCCTATTAAATAAAGTATGCAATAAATTTATATGAATTTACAGTGTTAATAAAAAAATATGTTTAAATTAATGACAATTCAATCATAAGATGTGTATATATAATTAATAATAATATATATGTATATGTAAATCTGTTGTTGAACATATGATGATATAAAAGTATTATAAACATATAAACATATGTACCGATAGTTGAAGTGACAATGAAGGAAATACAAATATAGACATTAATTTTACATAAAAGTACATTTCATCTGTTTAAAGCTTTCATGTTAAGTAGACATTTTATGGAACACATATCATTGATTCCTGGAAATGTATAGGCATTTGTTTTTAATTGCCAAAGAAGTTCGTGTTCCTGCAGCTTTAAACACCATGCTCCCCCTCTAGGATTCCTTTGAACCTTCTCAACTACATTAAACAAAAAGCTATGTGAATTGTTTTCATTGATGTGTTTAGCTAAGGCGTTAGACAGATTTTGTTTAGATATAGCGTAAAGATGTTCATATATACGGGTCTTCAATGCACGCTCTGTCTTCCCAAAATAATATGCAGCCTAATCTAATGATTTTTGAAAAAACAACTGAAATGCATTTAAGGGGTTTGTATAAGGAAAGCAGAATGAGTAAACCACTATCTACAAATGAATTTGATTTAATCACCTTTGCAAAGGTTCACGAAATACGTGTAATGAAACCAGATAAGGGTGGGGGAGCAGTTCTTATGTATGAAGCTGATTATGTTGAAAAAATGTATGATTTGCTATCCTCTAAAGAATATACACAAGTTTCCCTCAATGAACTTAATCAAGCTTATCAAAAAATAAGGAATTATTTAAGTGATTTGTTTATAGAGGGGAACATAACTTTTGAAATGTATCATTATTTTTCAATGCCGGCACCCCTTACCCCAATTTTGTTCGGGGTTCCGAAACTTCATAAAAATATCTCTATACCACCTTTTAGACCTATAATAGATGGGCGCAACTCAATAACATATTCTTGCGCTAAATGGGTTGATAACAAATTAAAAGCATTCTTAAAAACTGAAGGCCAGATATGTAAGGATTCCTGGCACGTTTTGAAGAACCTAAATCATATATATTTTAATGCTGATTACATTTTTTTTAACAGCAGACATTAAAAACCTATATACGGTTATCCCACAAAGCACGGGGTTGGATTGGGTTAGAGACTTCCTACTATTAAAAAACTGTCCAGGCAAGGATGTTGATTTGATAATTACCATCTTAGAATTAGTTTTAGAAAACAACTATTTTATGTTTCAAAAGGACATATTTTTACAACAATCAGGGGTGGCAATGGGCTCCCCATGCGGAGGCAGTTTTGCCAACGCAGTTATGGCCTTCTGGGAGCACACATTCCTTTTTCCTCATGACTTATTTTGTAAAATTAAGGTATGGTACACACGGTACCAAGATGATATTCTTATGGTACTCAATGGTACCCCAGAGCAAGCTATGCAACAAATTGACGAAATGAATTCCTTTTCTTCCTTTTTGGATTTCACCTATGAACTGAGTGATACAACAATTAACTTTTTGGATATCAATATTACAAAAGATTTAACAAACAATGTTTTTATTACTAAAATATTTAGAAAATCTACATATAGTAATTCTTTTTTACATTTCACCAGCAACCACCCCTTCCATCAAAAGAAGGGGGTTGTTAAAGGACAATTTGTCCGGGCTTCTCGAATGTGTTCAACAGATGAAACATTCGAAGAAGAATGCTGGAAACTGTGTGAAATGTTTAACAACAGAGGATATCCAAATCAGTTGGTAAACTCAGTCTATTGGGAAGTAAATAATAAAAGGAAAAATGGTCTTATTACTTCCATTTTTCGAGGAACTGTTCATAACACAGAAACATCAAACATAAATACTGTGCATGACAATAGTCAAAATAACAAAAGCACAATGGACAACTATAATGCTAGTTTCCTTACCCAATTCAATTCAAATATAGGGCAGATAAGAGGAATACTGCAAAATAATTGGGAATGTATTACACAAAATAAAAAACTTCACTCCTTACTAGGCTCAAAACCTCTTATAGTATATAGGAAGGGATTAACTATAAAACAGCTACTAGAATTCCCTTCAAAAACCTACAAGCCTAACAAAGGGATGTTTAAGTGTGGTTGTTGTAAATATTGCAAGCACATACAAACTGGCTCCACTTTCACAGTTTGAGGTATAAAGTACTATATTAATGATAAATATAACTGTGAAAGTCAAGGAGTCGTCTATCTTGCTAAGTGTAAAGACTGTGCTGCATATTATTTTGGGAAGACAGAGCGTGCATTGAAGACCCGTATATATGAACATCTTTACGCTATATCTAAACAAAATCTGTCTAACGCCTTAGCTAAACACATCAATGAAAACAATTCACATATCTTTTTGTTTAATGTAGTTGAGAAGGTTCAAAGGAATCCTAGAGGGGGAGCATGGTGTTTAAAGCTGCAGGAACACAAACTTCTTTGGCAATTAAAAACAAATGCCTATACATTTCCAGGAATCAGTGATATGTGTTCCATAAAATGTCTACTTAACATGAAAGCTTTAAACAGATGAAATGTACTTTTATGTAAAATTAATGTCTATATTTGTATTTCCTTCATTGTCACTTCAACTATCGGTACATATGTTTATATGTTTATAATACTTTTATATCATCATATGTTCAACAACAGATTTACATATACATATATATTATTATTAATTATATATACACATCTTATGATTGAATTGTCATTAATTTAAACATTTTTTTTATTAACACTGTAAATTCATATAAATTTATTGCATACTTTATTTAATAGGATATATAACATATTCCTATAACATATTCACATAACATTTATTAACTATTTATTTGTAATATTCATAATATGGTTATTACAGACACAAACATTTTTAACTAAAGACTTTAATACATGTGGTATTATTTTGTGTGATTATTGGTTTTAATTTTATGTTACATATTGTAGAAGAATTGGTAGTTGGTAAGTTTAGCAATGTAAATAAGGGCTAGGTTTGTTAGTCTGGTATTTGTTTTTAGAACTGAAGTTGGCTTTGAATAACCCCCATTTCAATTAATCCACCTTAATTAATTGGATAATTATTTATAAAATGAGTCATCTGGGTATTCAAAGGCCTATATAAAGTGTCTTGGTATACTTGTGTATTTGTCTGAAGAAGTGCATATATTATTGTGCATGAAAGCGCTTACAAGTAAAAGGATATACTTTGCACCTTGGCTGGCGTGATTTGTGACCTGTTCCTTTCATTCTTCATTTTTTACAAAATAGATTTAGAGACAGGGGATTTGAGGAGACAGCGTGGTAGGCAACTTACAAAGTCAAAACAGCTGAAGCCAACTTTTACCCTTGCAAAATAAAACGTAATATTGACTTAGCACTTACATACTGTCATTAAAATGAGCACAACGATTAAAGAGTAGCACAGCCAGTAACATAAGTCTGACCCTAGAGAGATAAAAAAAAAAATAAATTATAGTGAGACATTCACTAACAGCAAACAACAGCAGATTTCAAATGAACATGTGGCAGTCAACTTCCAAAGCAAGAGGAGCTGAAGATTCCTTTTCTGCCTACAGAAAGAAATTTTAGTTTCACTTTTATCTACATGCTGCTGTTCAACAAACTGTAAGACACAACCCTAAGGAGTTTCCTGTAAAAGAAAGGTAGATGCCTCTCCTTCCTGTGCAACTATATATATCGAATTAACAAAGGATGAGTTGTGCGTCTATAGAGCAGAAAGGTATTTCAAAACAAAAATAAAGAGGTCTGCACTGAATTTGATAAATGTTGTCTTTTAAACTATGTAGTGACAGCATCTCAAAACAGCATGTGTGAGGACTACAGAATATGTATGCAGCCAAACCAGGCATGGAATAAGATGCATAAAGAAAGCTGGTGGTGGAAGGCAGATCTCCAGAATTCATTGAAAAAAAGGAGGAGTGCATGGAAAAAATGAGAGAAAGAAAAGGCAAACCAGAATAGGAGGGAATACTGGTTGGCTAACAAAAAGGCTAAGAAAGGAGTTGCATTAAACAAAGAATAAGGCATCAAAGGCACTCTACCAGCTTCTGTAGGGTAACAGTAGACGGCACAAAGAAAGTATATCAGGTTGAAGGCAAAGACAAAAAGACAAATAAAACAGTCAGACACCTTTCATAAGGGATGCCAGAAACAACGCGCTCACCAGTTCACAGGACATCAAAGGCAGATGGAAGGGGGTGGAGCCTGAATGGCAAACTGAAAGCAGCAGAACTTTAGAGCTCCATAAACTAGTACAATTAAACAGGAAAATTTAGTTTTTTTTTTTAGAAAAATAATAACAAAACTTATAGATAAACAGTTAAACTATATAAATAGTAATTTTGGTGGACTTTCATTAAACTTTTCCTGTCAGAATACGTAGAGATTATTTCAGGTTCTGAAAATGAGCAACTCAAGGAATTCACATCCTGATGCAGCCTTAAGAAAGCAAATCCAAATGATGTCAACCACCTTACAGGAATTATCTTTGAAGATGGATGACTTTAAAGAAAACCTAGAGAATCTCAAAACAAACTGCCAGAAACAGACTGGTACTTTTAAGGAATTGCTACAACAGCATCAATAAAAAATAATGAATATTGAAACTTCTCTAAATGACATTGAACTGAGACTCAAAGAAGAAGAAACTCAAAAAGATATCTTCTGAAACAAAATACGTGGCTGCTAAACAAAATAGATGACTTAGAAAATAGAAAAAGGAGAAACAACATTAGAATTGTTGGGTTACCAGAGAACATAGAAGGTGAGGATATCATTTCATTCTTAACTACTTTGCTTCCTGATTTCTTAGACTTAAAAGAAGGCTTTTCCTTTGGCATCAAGAGAGCTCACAGAGCATTGGGGAAATATGCTTCTTCATCAGCAAATACCCCTCCCAGATCAATAGTTATAAAATTCCTTTCATATTTGGACAAATAATTAATTTTAAGATCTGCCTGGAGGAAAGCACTTTTAAAGTATAAACAGAACTTGATAAGGTTTGAAAATGATTACTCCGCCAGAGTAATAGACCAAAGAATAAGAGTAAGGCCGATGATAAAATTACTAAAGCAAAACAATATCAAAACACAACTTGCCTTCCCAGCTAAAATAAAAATTCAGTATGCTAACAAGTTGGGAACCTTTAATGATCTAGAAGAAGCTTCCTCATTTATCAAAATAATAATGTGATTCTACACCAGACAATATGGAATGCATGTCCCCATCTCTCAAAAGAATGAAAGAAACAAGCGCCTGGACTGATGTCAGAAAGGATCCTATCAACTGCTGCAAAAAAAATAACTGCTTGTTTATTCTAATCTCTCAAAGAATCAACTATGGGATGAACTGTCATCAGAAACTAGTTCAAATGAAAATGTATTTCTTTCATTACTGCTTAAAACAAAAGATAAATAATCAACCTGCAAGCTTTGATGCTTCATTTTTGGGTAATTGAGGAATTATATGGTTCCTACAAAGGTGCAGGTAGGTCAACTTAAACTAACTTACTCCACTAGTGAATTAACCCCTATGTTTAATTTACCATAAACGTTTATAGTATGCAAATATAAATAGCTATTTTGCTGTGGTTTGTGATTTTCTCACCTCTAGAGTGCATGTTCTCTCTATTTATTAAATTTACTTAAATAATCTGATCTGATTAAATGAGGCACTTTTTATTTTATTTTATTTTATTTACTAGGCTTAGTTTTATTAAAATTATAATATGCTTAGTGATATTGAAATATATCTATTCCTACTGGTTAGTCTTTGCTTATTCTTGCCAGCTTATATAAAAAAATTGGCACTACAGCGGCTTGTTGTAGTTGCTTTTATGCCGAGTTATGCTTGAACAGCTTCCTGATAAGCATATAACTGTTATTAATCAGAGATGCAATCTTGTACTGATAACTGCTATATTCAAATATTTGGTGATTGGTATGAACATTTATTACACTGACTATGTTTAGGGATGTGTTTTGGCAGCTGTTCGAGTGATTTCTGCAGTGGATGCTGAGAATGCTAAAAAGAGAAAAACATTGCTAAGACAGTAGCCATTATGAGGCTTGCCTGCTTGAATAGCCTCTGCTGTGTTCTTGGTTCACTTGGGATGATGTAGTGTGGGAATTAATGTTTTGGTTGTTGAATGAATGGTGACTTTGCATTATATTCATGGGCCTAATGCTTGTGGTTTGGGATGACTGCTGGTGTTTTTTCTTTGATTTGTAGCTATCCAGATCTCAGATTGCTTCCCCTTTGTGTTTCTACTTATTTAACTAAATAAGGAAAAAAAAAAAGGAGTGAAAGATCGCTCATTTGGGAGACAGAAGTGAAGCTTTTGTATATATAAGCCTCACGAGTGCTTCAGTCTGCTTCCCTTGAATCCTGAGCTGTGTTCACTTCATTTAGGTTTCTATGACAATGGAAAACATTGATGTCACTGCTAAACAGCTTTGCAAAGTTTCCAAGATGATTCTCGGCAAGCACAGCCATAATAAATATGGTAAAATAGTTATTTGTGATTTCTCTAGGCATCTATCAATGAAAATAGGATATATAAGCCAGAAAATGAGGTATGAATATGAAAAGTCCATGAATATCACATCTTAAGCTTGCAAAAAAAAAAAATACCCTAACATATCTTTAAAGCTACTTCTGTGTTAGTTTGTGTAGTGAACATCCTTAATACCAGATTGATTTAAAGGAACGTATACTTTTGCAAGTCAAATTTATCATAGTACTAGTGGTTTGAATGGACAAATATGATGTCCTGGATGGGATATACACATTTTGCTATGGCAACTGCAGTATTGGTTAAAGCATAATGAACATCTTATTGATAATGTGCTATTTAATCTTTTAACAGCTTTAATATAATTACTAATATTGCTAACTGACTTAGTGAAATGTGCAAAACAGCCTTCCTTATAGATGCCAACTTCTGAATTACCATAAAAATTAATACGGAAATAAATGTGAATCTACTTGAAATATCTATAGTAGATAACTACTGGACAAATTATCCTTAAAATTATAATTGTTTTATTAACTTCTTAAACAAGTAATAATCAGCAAGTTTAACAGCAAAGTTGGTAAAAAGAAACAGGTATGTGTTGTTACCCTGATGTAATTGGTAGATTACATAATAATATAAGTTATTCATTTAGATTGATTTCTTGTTCTAGAAACCTATCAGGGTTATGTCAAGCAATATGGCATTACTTTAGATTAAATACACTTCAAGCCAACATTAAAATAAGAATATGTAGAAAGTCAGCATGAATGTGACATCTAGAGAAGATAATTTGTCCCAACCTGGAGCAAGGAGTTTATAATGTAATTATAAACAATATTTCATACTTTTTAGCTTCCAGGGAAATGTTTAACTTTGAAATATCTCAGCCTTTTACTTCAGACCTTGTCTCTGCACGACAGCTAAAAGTTAATAATGATTTGATTTTTTAAGGTACCTGTCTATTTATTAACAGTTAAGATTAGTTAAAGTGGTTACAGTTATAAACATCAAAACAGATTAATTTATGAATCGCGGTCTATAACATTTACTAATAAAACTAAATTTATTAAATCATTTTCCTATATCTTTGAGAGACAAGTTAATGTATATAATGCTTTTTAACCATGAATTGTATATCTCCAATGACTGGAATAGCATGATTTGTGATATCTGAGTAGGAGTCTATAGAAGTCAATTGCAGATATTAGTAAAACTTTAGTTAATTACACATTTACCGATATGTTATGATGCATAGTTTCTCACATGAGTAATACCATTGGTGCTGCATCACAAGCAACACAGTCATATTTATTAAGGAGAATATTTTAAAGAACATAACAAGCTCGCTTGTTCACATCATATAAACTTTAATTGTTAAGTGGGTATAACTACAACTAATGCTTTTATCATAATTGATGGACAATAGGACATGATAAGGTTATCAAACTGAGACAGATTTTTTAGAAAAGAAATATATATATTTCCTTTTTGTACTATTTATTTAGCATTAATATTATTCATAGAATATAGACATTTATTTGATTTATATTAATAACTTCTTTGAAGGTAAATATACTTATAATTTGAGAATTCCATATAATTGATTATATAGTTGGTTATAACCTTAAAGTTAGTTTTTTTAATATAAAACATTTTAGTTTTCATATTTCTTAACAAACTATTCTCCATATACTAGTTTTATTTATGGAGCTCTGAGGTCTTTATGCCTGTTAAAGGCATGAGCTATAATCTAATATACTTATTTTTATCTATTAGATTAGGAATGATTTTCATTCCATGTTTAGAGTGGAATTCATTTATATCATTTGTTGTTATGTTCATCTTGATATTATATAAAAATGTATTTTTAAGCCTGACAAAAATACTATTGCACTGATATTTATAATAGGGGAAAAGTTTAACAATCTGTCTTAAATACTTATACTTAAAAAGAAAATGTGCTGTTATCAGAGGAATATGTTGAATAGTCAAAAAAAGGAAAAGAAAAAGAGAAAAGGAATACTTATTTTTCTGACAATAAACCGATATGGATTTAACCTTACTATCCTTGAATACCAATGGTTTAAATAACCCAAGTAAAAGATTGAACTTATTGAAATATTTAACATTAAACAAAAAAAAGTAGTCTTCCTTCAAGAAACACATTTCAAAACAAATTATAGTTATTCTTGGAATCCTAAGGATTATTTATTCTTAGCTCAGTCTAACCACAAGACTAAGACAAAAGGTGTAACAATCTTATGAAAAATTAATATTATAATGCCAGAAACCACTTATAAACATGAAGACAAAGAAGGTTTCATGACCTTTGTCGTAGTCACATTTAAAAACAGAATATGGACTTTGGTAAATCTATACTGGTTTCCTGGTATTGTAGTAAGAACAATTAAAGAACACTTAGATTTATTTCTAATAATTGTAAGGGTAATTTAATAATGGGAGGAGATTTCAATTGCATTTTAGATTCTTCTGACACTACTAAGAAGAGACTCCATCAGAGTTCTTCCATTTCAAAATTTTTAAAAAAGTGGATTGAATAATTTCATTTATTAGATACATTTAATATGAAAGATGATAAATCATTATTGTTTTCCCACCAATACCATAGATTTGGCACTCAAACTAGAATAGACAAAATATTAATTGTTCATGATTTGCATTTAAAAATCACTAATTTCTCAATTACTCCATGCCCCTTAATAATGGGAGGAGATTTCAATTGCATTTTAGATTCTTCTGACACTACTAAGAAGATACTCCATCAGAGTTCTTCCATTTCAAAATTTTTAAAAAAGTGGATTGAATAATTTCATTTATTAGATACATTTAATATGAAATATGATAAATCATTATTGTTTTCCCACCAATACCATAGATTTGGCACTCAAACTAGAATAGACAAAATATTAATTGTTCATGATTTGCATTTAAAAATCGCTAATTTCTCAATTACTCCATGCCCCTTTTCAGAGCATTATTCTTTGACTTTTAAAAATCCAAAATGATTTCAAACCTTTAATCCTGTCCTTTAGAATTATATCATATATAACAAAAATTAAAGAATTTAAACCTTGGCTGTTATCAGAATTCCATTTTTTCCAGATACTAATTATACAACAGAAATCAATAAAGTAATGATATGGGACTCATTAAAAGCTTATATATTTGGTAAAACTCTTAGCTGGTACAAAAATAAAATAAAAGAGTGGAATATGGAATTATTAGATGCACAATCCAAACTTATGTCAACTAAAACTGAAAAAAAACAAGACTCTCCACAAATTAGAAAGAAAGTAGAGGTGTTAAATAAAAAATATAATGAAATATTAACACTAAAACTAGTTTAGCTTTAGAAAAATTAAAAAAAAACTCCTTAGCCACCTCTCCCAAATATCTACACAACTTTTCCACAAGAATCAAAATACAAGGCAGAGCTAATAACATTAATAACATTCATCAAGAAATGAAAGGAAAGAAAGTATCAGCTAGAGGAGATATTCTTGATGCATTCAGATATCACTACATGGAGCACTTTAAAAAAGATAACTCTCACATTGACCAACTAAACTTAAATACTAATTCTATCAATATTAAAAAAATACCAGAAGAATTAAAATTAGATTTACAAAAGCCTATATCCCATAGGGAAATTATTGACAGACTTAAAGAAGGTAAGACTAACAAAGCACCAGGAATAGATGGTACCACCATGGAATTATATAAAATGTTCCCTCCAATGATAATCTCCCTTCTCCATAAAACTGTAATAGAAGTTCGATCAAATGCAATAATACCACCCTCTTGGAAATATTCTTTAATTACTCCGATTCTAAAAAAGGATAAAACACCAAATGTATGTACCTCATATAGGCCCATAGCATTACTGAATAATGATTACAACATATTTATGTCAATTTTAGCTAATAGAATCAAGTTACCATTATCTAACACAATAAATAATGACCAAACAGGATTTATATACAATAAACACACACGACAATATCAAAAGGATACTTACTCTTATAGATTACGTAAATAAAGAAAATAAAGAAACACTTAGGTTTGGATATAGAGAAAGCCTTTCTAAATTGGGATTATCTATTTAGAATACTAACACTATTCAACTTTTCCCCTTGTTTCATTCACTCATTAAAAAAAGAAAACACATATATATATATATATATATATATATAATATATATATATATATATATATTTATATATATACATACATATATATATATATATATATATATATATATATATATATATAAACAATTTAGCCTATATTAAATTACACCCATTGACATCTGAATCTATTTATATAACAAAGGGCACTATGCAAGACTGTCCTCTGTCGCCTATTATTTTTGCTTTAGTCATTGAAGTATTTGCAGAAACAATACACAATAATCTAAAAATAAAAGGGGTAGATGTATATAATTAATACAATTCTAAAATAATGCTTTTTGCCGATGACATATTGTTAACCTTAATTAATTCTAAAGAGTCCTTCGAGAAGTTGGATGTAGTGACTGTGAAATTTTATTTAATTTCAGGTAATCACTTTAACAGCTCAAAATCTAAATTTGTATTCTTAAATAAAAAAAAAGAAGCACAGGCTAAAGAAAACCATGTTATAGGGAAACAAGAATCTACTCTAAAGTACATAGGAATAGTGTTATGTAAAGATCTAAATGAGATAACATCAATAAATTACAACAATATCATTAATACAATGACAATGTGTATTAATAGATGGAATAAAATACTATTTGATGACAGACTACAATTAGTAAAAATGGTTTTACTACCCAAGATTTTGTATATGGCTGTAGCGGGTCTATATCAGATTGTTGAGGTTTCCAAACTTCGAATCACTAAAGATCGAACTTTAGTGATAAAAGTCTGAAAACTTCAAACTACTAAAAATAGTTAAAAAAAGGGTGTAAGCAGGACGGCTACTTAAATATACCAACTTAAAATCGCACTACAGTGTAGGAAATGGAAATCTTTTGTTTCCCCACTGTACTGCTCTGAAGTGCGATCTCGGAGTTGGTATATTTAAGTAGCAGGGGCGGCGGGGGAGCAGGGGTGCTTGCCCCCCTGCTTATACCCTTTAGGTGTTACACTTCTTGATTTAAAACTATTTTTTTAGTAGTTCAAAGTTTTCAGACTTCGATCACTAAAGTTTGATCTTTAGTGATTCGAAAGTTTGAAAACTTCGACAATCTAATATAGACCAGGCTGTAGCTATTCAGTTGCTTCCCAAAAGATGTGTTTTCAAAGAAATTAATTCATCTTTATTAAAATTGTTATGGTTCCCTAGGAGAAATAGGATTGCCTTAACCCATCATATTAGACCAGGGAAGCTAGGAGGATTACATTTTCCAGATATAGAAACATATATAAAGGCATCCATATCCAAAACTATTATAGACTGGATAAATCCCAATCACTTTACTAATTGGAAGGAACTACTAACTGTTATATCAATAAACAAGTTTACTCTTTTAAACAAGTTTCCAGTATTAGATAAAGCTAATAAACCTTGGTACCTACTAAGTATCTGCATGCAATAGAATATAGCAAAACCTACTAAAACACACTATATTTATTACTGCAGCAATTAATTTGGGAAACTTATAAATGCTAATATCAATTGACCTTTTAGTACCTTTCACCATAACAAGGGACTATCCCCATAAAAATATAAAGAAGTAATCACTTCTTGGGAACAAAATAAATTTTTCTGTTGGTTACAATGCACTAGAGAGTTAAAAGTTTTAGACATACAAGAGATAAAAACAACTTATTAAATCCAATCACAAGATTGGTTGACTCTACAAAGCATTCTAATGTATACCCAAGGTTTATGTAAAATAATTAATAGTTCTTCTTGTAAAGCTATACCGAAACTCATTAATCACGTATATGGAACTATATATAACGATCATAACCAAAAAAAAGCATATCCTACTGATATAAAGAACTAATAAACTATAAAACAACTCCTAAAACTTCTTATTGGCATTATTTTTCAAAAGGTCTTTCATTACAACTAAATGAAGAAACCAAGGTAAACATGTTGCTATCAGTTAAATGCACTTCCCATACACAATATTGGAAAATCTTTAATTGGAAATATATACACAGAGCTTTTTTAACCCCAGATAAAGTTACTAAGTTCAGTTCCTCCACAGATGGAACATATTGGAGATTTGAACAGACACATAGAGCAGATTGGAATCATATTTTTTATGATTGTACTAAAATTAAACCATATTGGAATGGAATTAATAAATTGAATTTAAATAATTAATAATTAAATAATTAAGCTTTGTTTAATGATTCCTTTATCATTTCTAAAGCACTGATCCTTTTGAATGTGAATGAAGGTCTGCATCTGAACAAAACAAATATGTACCTTTTATGGACAATACTTGCAATTTCAAGGAAATGTATAACCAGACGATGGAACTCAAACATAACACCAATGTTGGGAGATTTTACACTCTAATTAAGAGCTGAACTTTGATGGAAATGAAAATTAAGGAGCTAAGGATTTTTCCAAGGCCATTGGTCAATAATCCATGGAAAAAGTTTTGTCATTGGTTGATACCTTACATCAATGTACTGATATTTTCTGATGCACAGATTGTTATATCCATATATTAATTGTTTACAACTAAAACTATTATTGATGTCGGGCTGGTGTACATATTGTATATAGTTATTCAAAATGTCATTATAAAATGTTATGAAATTATATATCATTATTTGGAAATAAAAATCTTTTGAGGAGAAAAAGGCAGATGGAAGGAATACTTTCAACAGCTTCGGAATGAAGAAAACCCCACGGAAGCTGTACTGCCCCAGACACAGTCTACATTGAGAGAAGAGCAGGAGTCCAACCTAGAAGAAGTAAGAATAGAATTAAGAAAAATGGAGTCAGGGGAAAGCAGCAGGTTCAGATGAGGTCACAGCAGATATGATAAATATGCCGAGTGAGATAGAAGAGGATTGGCTTTAGAGGGTACTCATAGAAATGGGGAGAGAGAGGTGTATCCCAGGTGACTGGAGAAGAAGCATATTAGTGCCAGTGCTCAAGAGTAAAAGGTACATTCAGAACTGTGTTCAGTACAGAGCTATCAAACTCCTGTCACATTGCATGAAAGTTCTGGAGAGGGTGATTGATAAATGAATACGGAGAGTAGTAGAAAGATGAGAGATGAAAAGTGTGGATTCAGATCAGGATGCTGCATGACCGCTTCAATGAATAAATTGCAAAAAAGCATATGCAGGCAATTGCATGGTCATCATATTTCAGTAGCAGATAAGTACCAGAAAACAAGAACAAGTGAGTCTACTGTTAATTATTGTGATGTTGATACGTACTGTATGCTTACTACCAATTATTGTTATATTTCTACATTACTGATTTATTTTTATTAATTTGTTACTGTTTACATTCAAGTTTTTTTCCTATTCTTCTGCTTATACTGTTATTTGCTTATGGTTAATTTTTTGTATAATCTGTTGGAGCTTTTCTCCCAAGGCCTCCACTGAATAAGGGCTATGTAGCTCAGGCAGACTAACTCGGTCAACAAGTGTAAAATAAGTAATAATAATAAATAATGTAATGTTAAGTATTTCAGGAAGATGTTCACCATTTGCAATTATTATCCTCAGTCTATGAATGTGACAATACCTTTTCAGACCTTTCCAAAATGCACTTTTATGCTTATAAGTGATTCCTCGGTCTTTTCAAAGAAAGAGCATTTAGGCCAGTGCACAACTATATGGAACATGTACTCACAAGGCTAAACATACTGATATGTATTTTAATCTCTGCCTCATTACCTACAATTATAATAACCCTCAATATTATTTATGTTTAAATTAAGAAATGTTTTAAGTGTTCAGGTTCAATATCATATTCCTCAGATTAAGACATGCTTCAAGAATAATAAACAATGCCCTCGACTTAAAATATCAGAAATTCAAGGATGACAAGAACTAAAGGAGTATGCTGGCTGCATCCATTGAAATCCATGCATTTTCCCTATAACCCTAGTCACTTACTTAAGTGACCTTGTACATCTTGAGAAGATGTCTGTTGCTAAATTTAGCAAACTAAGATTCAGGAGAATTTAGTAGATAAATTACTGTGTGAACAGCTTAAAGAAGATGTTGCAGAATAAGATTCTGAAAGGCATAGCAGAAACCTGTAATTATCTAAAATCTCAAATATATTAGATGCACTGTCCTGCAGAGTTGTTCTTCACTCAAATGAAGCATATGTCAACCCTTAAATAAATGGAATTAACAGTGCATTTATGGACAGCTGTTATGTAGTGTAATCATTCTGTCATGTTCAAGATTTTATCTTATACCAGTGATGTTCCAATCCAGTGAATATCTATCTGCAGTGCTCACTTGATAAGTTTATACTCTCATTTTAGAATAACAGCATAAATACTGCAATCAAAATAAGGTCAATTTTATTTTGCTAACTCTTTCAATATACAGTTAGACCACAGGCAAAGACATTCAAAGTTTACTGGCAATGTTCCAGGCATATTCATTGGAGGTCATGAGTTTTACAGTGGCAGCCCATTTATGCTATTATTTTTGCTGCTTTAGAGCCACTTGTTCAGATCACAAGAGCTTGAGACAGTTTCTTGTGTTAAGTTGATCACTTCACATTGAGGTGAGAATATAAGTGGCAATTTAGTGAGTTGTATATATATTCCAAACTCAGTGTGCCACAGAAAAAGAGTGAGCTAGATCTTCCATTGTCAGTGACTGCTCTTTCTCCAAGCTGCAATAATCTTAGAGGGAAAATGACAAACTTGAAGGGATATTAGGGGTGAAGTATCATGTATAAGGGAGAAAGCAAGGCTTGCACCTTGCAAACATGATGTTTATTTGTATCATAACTGAATAAATAAATTACTATAAAAATATGTGTAGTTCAGCTGTCATTTATGAGATCTTGTGACCAAGCTAATGTGATGTGAGTATGGATGAATCTACCGGTTTGTTGTCAGACCATATCTCTAAATCACTAAGCACAAGAAATCTGGTCAAACCAAAAATAATGTGGGGACAAAGACCCAAAATCAAAGACAATTTTTAAATATTGATAAAACAAATGTCCAAATAAACTGAAACATCTTTTAATGATACATATCTAAAATAATAACAAATCTGGTAAGCACTTTTGCAGTCCATCCGCTTCTTCAGACCATAGATACAAAACAAACAATGCTATCAAAAATTTAAAAGAATCATAAACCAGTCAAAAAAACAAATAATAAATGCAGCTAATGCTAATATTCAATGTTTGGTTTGGTTTTAAATTTAAATGCCTGCAGTAACAACGGCTTCACTTGGAAGCCACTATACATCACAAAGTTATACTGAGAGGTCTTCTTGTTCTTAAAATGCCAACATATGGGGATACTCTCCCTGACCTGCTGAAATGTTGGCAGTTACTCAGACTACAGCTAAGTTTTGATTATATGCATTTACTAGTAGACTACTTTAAACCTATTGAAGCTTCATTGTTTGATAATATCAATAAGTTGCAAACAGAAGTTACAAACTCCTTTTCATTTGGAATATACAAAATACATCTGGATCAGATGTGCAATAATGTGTTTAACTACAAACTTAAACCTAAAAATGAGAAAAGGAGGAAGCTGGAATGAGGTCTGCTTGATTTTAGTAAGGGGAATTTTTTTTGTTGTTGCCCTGGAATATATCTTTTTGGAATAAGGAAGTACCCTCAGTAACCAGGCAGGCCCAACCTACAAATAAGGACCAGAGAGCCTGATCCAATCAGATAAGTGACATCCAATGCAAGCAATTCATTTACTGGAGGTCTCAGTACTGTTAATGCATTGGCTGCACCAATCATAGGAATGGCTGACTCTTCCAATGTTGAGACAACTTTTAATGACACAACCAGTAGTGAGCATGTTTGTCCTGTTTTAAATAATATTGAATCGAAAGATAATGGCTGTTTGAGATTGAGTATTTCTGCTCACCTGTCTACTATTGATGATCCAGTGAAGAAAAGGACAGTATTTGATACTGATGCTTTGAATATTACTACACCTTGCACTACTGAACCATCTACTTTGAGTGTTATTCGGTCTAGAAAATCACTGTTTATAGTCAAACCACTTCCAATCAGCAGGGTGTTAAGGAAGGGGTGATCCAGAAGCAGAAATAGAAAAGGGTGAGGAAGGAATGTCAGTCAGACTATAAGAACAGCATCGGCCAACATGAGGAGCCGCAGTCAGGTGAATTGATTTTTAATATTTCTTCTTTTCCATTAACCAAGGAACAAGTGACTTTGCTCAACAAAGGGTTATCCTTTAAACCATCTAAGAGAACTGATGTTACAAATGCACTGATAGATATCAGAGTGTTTGTAAGGAATGTGATGCTTAAACTTAAGTTTTTAGAAACTGTTGTGTATGACTGCATTTTTAAGAAACCTAGCACCTTCTCTCTGGCTTTGAATCCCACATTGGAAGCCTTTGGTAATCTGTGTGAGGATGACATTAGATAAGTTTTTAATGAAAAGCATGAAGTGTCTTTTGATAATCTTACATTTAAAGAACATGAAGCTTTGGAACAACTCAGTAAAGCTTTGCATTTGGAGATATGCCCGGCAGGCAAAGTTGGTGATATAGTGGTTATGGACAAATGTATGAACATAGATAAAATGTTGACTTTGTTAAAATATGCTGACACCTATATGTGATTTTGTAAATTCCAGGTGAATGGTTTGATTCATAGAGTTAAATTTTTATTTATGTGACTTACACATCTCAAACTTTATCAGCCTAAAGTTGTTTAACTATTTTACTTTGGAGATTCCTATTATTCTAACTATGTATGGTCTGCAAAAGATACATAAGAATGCTGTTGATCCACCCATGTGCCCGATATTATCAGGTCATACTTGGCTTACTGAGCCAATTTCCGTATATGTTGAAGAACACTTACAAGCTATATTGAACACCATTAGCAGTGTTTTGAAAGACAGTAAACATTTTCTCAGTGATCTTCATACGTGGTCAAGGGAAGCATGTTATAATCAAGAGATTATGTTTGTTACAATGGCTGTTCAGTCACTATTCACTGTGATTCCTAATGATCTAGGCATAGCAAATGTTTGATCCTTTCTGACTACACAGACTATATTTTCCAAGAGTAAGGTAATGCTAATTTGTTCATTATTGAAACTTATCTTGGAAAATAATGTATTTGTTGTTGAGGAAGATTACTATCTACAGAAAGTGTGGGTTGCCATGGGGACAGCCTGTGTGAATTCATATGCTAACATAGTATTAGCACAATGGGAGCTGGAAAGGTCTTTGCTAGTGTTATATTTAAAACACATGTTCTGTACTATAAACATTTGGTGGATGATGTGTTCCTTATTTGGGAAGGGACACAACAGGATTTGATGGAGTTTGTCACCTATCTCCATGGCACCACTACTTATCTAAAATTCAGTATACACGCGTCCTATGACAGCATCGATTTTCTTGATGTCACTGTACATAGAGGTATGATGGGACAATTGAGTACCAGTATTTCTAGGAAATCTTGTATGAACAATTTGCTGCATAAAATGTGTATGTACCCTTAACATGTTCCAAGGAATGTTTTAAAAGATCAGGTCATCAGGGAATTCAGACTACATGATAAAGATGATATGTTAGATAAAGTCCTAGGATCTTTAAGACAAGATTTGTTAGAGAGTGAGAGAGAGAGACAGAGAGAGAGAGAGAGAGAGAGAGGTTACTCTCTCTTTCTGAGATTAACACTATGATAGAAGATGTACATTGCACTAGGCAGATCAAGGCTAAACCCTACTTTTTAGCTGATGGTGATATAGTTCAAAATGTTAGACCTATGAATCAGAACAGTATACCTACGATCTCACTTACATTTTCCAGTGATGTAAATATGATTTGTGATGTAATTAGAAGAAATTGGCCCATTTTGATTACAGATGCTGATTTTAGGGATAGGTTAGTTTCAGCACCTAAATTTGTGTTTAAGAACAATAAAACTCTTAAGCAGTATCTTTGTTATAAGTCACAATCCTCTGTTGACAGAGTTAGATCAGATCGCCTGGGCACTTTCCCTTGCCGTTTGTGCAAAGCTTGCAGCTCCATATGGAGTGTACTCTACATTAAACACCCCAGGACAGGGAAGTATTTATTTTAATTTCTGTACTGATTGTAGACTAGGAATTTATTTTATCTAGCACAGTGCAAGAAATTTGAAGGATTTTATATAGGAAAAACAAACTGTACACTAAAAGAAGAGCACTGTAATGATGTCAGGAATAAGAAACCTACCAGTGCATTAGCTAAACATATACTGGAAAAGGGTGGTGAACACTCATTTAAATTCTGGTTTTAGGTTTACTTAAGGGTAACATCAGAGAAGGGGACTTAAGAAATAAGATTGAGTACAGTGAACTGCAGTGGATAGTAAATTTTAAAGCTTACTGTAGTCCCATTCTTAATGAGCATATCTCTTTGAAACAGTTGATTTTATTGGTTCCGGCATTAGCTATGTTTATTATTTGTTTTCTGATTGGTCTATGATTCTTTAAAATTTTTGATAGCATTGTTTGTTTTGTATCTATGATCTGAAGAAGCAGAGAGACCATGAAAGTGCTTACCAGAATTTTTATTATTTTAGTTACGTATCATTAAAAGGTGTTTCAGCCTATTTGGAAATTTGTTTTATTTTTATTCTGGGCTTGTTTTGTGTCCTCGGTCTACTGCTCAAAGTTTGGTTCTGTCTAATTTTTAAATATTGCTCCAATAAACTTAGAAAGTTGTTAGAATGGCAGGTTTTGAATTATCCTGCATTTTTTGAAGGATATGAAGAATTAAACTCAAATGTATCCCATTCCTATCATAAACTCACTGTACAACAGATCGTGGACTGTACCAGTTGGATCTTCAGACCATACAGGAGATTGCCAAATTCTGACATCCACAAGTAGAATCAGGGGTTTGCATGGGCTGACCATCCCTATGGGCACTAAGTTACGTGCAACGTTAACCCTAGCTACAGGAACCTTTCAGTGAACTATAGGAGACAATGTAGGAATATCACAGACATCATCCTTGTGTATCTGTATAAGTTCATCTAAATTATGCAATAGCATGTAGAGGAACATAGCTAGTTCCCAAGGTATACAGAGGAGAGAGAATCATCTCTATTTAGGCATTTTACAGCATAATCCATTTTGCAGTGGTCCTGTTTCACTAGGACTGAAGTGGAAAGGACCACCAGTATACAGGTATTTTATACCATAACCCATTTCTCTTAGGTCCTTGGAGCTTTTGATATCATAAGCATTGCTATCAAGTCTTCACCTTGTACACAGGGTGTTAGATGCATTAATTGAAAGGGCTTCCACTCTTCAACTGCACAGTGACACACAATGCCTGGGGTATCATCTATAATGTTTTTGCATGTCACCCAGGAAGTTCCCATATATGACTCTTCTGACCACTGCCAATGGTTTATGCAGAAGAACCGGAAAACATTCCACAGGGTCATCTGGATGTCATGTCCACTTATAATTGTGTCACTGCAGTATGCTGCAGGTGGTGTTAGCAATGCCATGTAGTTGTGGCTGATGACCCCCATCCTCAACCCCCAAACAATGGCAAAGATGGCACATAACACTGTATATATAGAAACATTTTTGGCCATCTGAAGGGATACATCCACTGCTTTGATTTGTATTTTGGTGTACTGCAATAATCACCAGAGACCTGCAGCCTCATATTTATTGCACGTGCTATGTTGCATAACATAGCTGTGAGGAAACAGCTACAGCCAAGGATGAGGGTAGGCAGGGGCAAATGCTCCCTATACTCAATGCCCCTCAAAGTGCCCCAGTCACTGGAATACTAAAACTTCAACATTTCATGTAAGCATTGTCCTCAGATTATGCAATTGCAGTCTTTCCCTTAATGACAGTGTCACAACAGTTGAAACCGCATGGGTCTTTTCATCTTGCATTGGAGAGTGTATGTATTCTTCACATTGGAAAACAGTGTAGAAAGCATTTTTGAAAGGAAGAATGCAAAGAAAGTGTGTGTATAAAATACACCAGCAATTATTTCAACTAAAAGAGCACTTTGGGTAAGGTGGCTTACTCAGAGTTACACAGTATGCGAATGGAGGTACATAGAATCAAATTGTATACCCTTAATTGCAGGAGGCAACTCATTAAGAGCAGTGAGCCTTAATCCCCCACACTAGCTGCCAGACCTTCAAAAATTTTTTTTTTTTTTGTAAATCACTGAGGATTACAGTTAATGTCGGTTTTTAGAGCACTAGAGCTTCATAGTTCTCAATATTCAAGAAAGGCATGCCTATGCAACACTTGTTGCTCTGTTAACCTTTTGAGTTAATTAGTGATGACTGGTACTTAAACCTCTGAACTGTTAACAATCTATTTGCTTGTAATCAAAATTATAGGGTTTGAGTATTCCAACCTCCAGTAACTGTGAACTCGTTACTCAGACAGAACTCTTGGGTCACACTTAAAAAGATACTTTTTCCAGTAGATTTAAAATAGTATTTAAAATGTGTCCCTTTTCAGGTCTTTCTCACCAAACCCAGTTATTTTTGGCTTTGTCCCGAATTCAGGAAATAGTCAATTATTTTAGTTTGTTGCTTGTAAAATTGGTGGTTTTCTGGCAATCTGTTGTGGATTACAGTCACAATATAATGTCAGGCATGTAAGTTTTAGACTTTGTGATCTTCAGAAACCACTTGCTGAAGAAACTTTCTAAGTATGTTACAGAAAGATTTCAGATCTGCTCCTGATTGCTGAGTCTTTGTCTCTGATTCCTGAACTTAGAGGATGGGAAGGCATTGGAGGTGCAGTGGGATGTGCTGTATGGTTTTCATAGTAGTGAGTTGATATACACTTCTCGACCTTTATGTATTTGTTCATTCATTTTATCAGAAGAAAATATCTGTAACAGATGGTCACACCTATGTATGTATGTGTGTGTGTATCTGCATACCAGAATAGTTATGATGTAAAGGAAGGAATTGGTTGTAGTAAACAGAGACTTCATTATATGACCCATGTTCTTTGCATACAGTCCTTGGCTTCAGTGTTTTGCTGACTGCTAATATATTTATTTAACTGTAAATAAACCACATATCATAAAGTCTATGCATTTAATGTTAAAATATTAACTGTGAATGCATTTTTAATTTAACTTATTTTTTTGCAGGCACAAGGGTGTGAAAAGCACTGTTTTGAGCTACAAATGTTTGTGTGGTACTTAGTACAGATGAGAAAAGGTTATAAACTGTTAATGAGCTGCTTCCTCTAGTGCATTTTTTTTTATTTTCTCAGCCTTCATTTCTCTAGTGTGGGTCTTACTAAGCCATTTCACCAGAAAGAGCTACTAGGCTGCCCTAAAAAGAGAAATGTGTGCCCAGTAGCTTCTTCCAAGCTGTTAGCAAACTCATTACACTTCAGATAGCCCCTAATTAGTGCTTCACTATATACTGTTTGATGATGAATTCCTGCAAGTCTACTGTATTTTAATGGACTGTCAGATGCATTTAGAATAAATGTGAGTTTAAAAGGAAGATACATTTACTGTTGCTCATGCTGTACATTGTCAATGTAAGAGTGTTTTATTTTGTTCACCAAATGGCTATCAGTGTTTGCTGTAAACTTTTTAATAAAAGTTTTAAATAAATTAAATCTGAATCTCTGTGATCAAAGAGAATAAAACAGAATGCACACTGACAGGTTGCAACAGTGTTTTCTGGTAAGTGGGGAGAGACAGACAAGGAATGGGATATTGCCATGGCTGTAAATTTGTGTTTGTGTGTGTGTGTGGGGGGGGGGTCTGCACAATTACTCTGCCTAGGACCTCATTTGACCATGATCATCTTTGCTTTCATTGTTCAGAAACTGCACATGAATATTTAGCCTCGTATGTATGCCTATCTTTTTGTTTTTATATCTTTTAAACCAGGTAAGGAAGCAACCAAAGAGCATCGTCTGGTTAAGTGACTTGACCAAAGTCATATAATAGGCAAATGAGGTAGAAAGAATCAAATCCAGTACCAATGACTACAGGAAGTTTTTCCTTAAGAACCTAGAGCCGTAAGCCTCTGCACTAACTGCCAAAGTTTCACTTATGTCTCCATTTTCTTATAAATCACTGACAGATAAAAATCATTAAGGTTTATTGTCAGTTAGTAATGCCTGATATTTAATTTTCTTAGCTTTTATTGTTCATGATGAATTCAAATGTTCAGGAAATCCATGCTCTTCTGTTAAAATTTTAAGTGAATTAGAGTAGTCTGCCTCTTTTCTGTCTCCAGTTTTGCAGAACATCATTGATTTTGACTGATATTTATGCCTTGTCCCTTATTAACTTCTTTTTTCTGGTACATCAGTGAGGATTACTATTAGTCAATAATGCCATTCATTACTGTGTCATAGTTTCTGTTGTTCAGCAACTGCATGTCCATTTATCATTTATTGTTCTGTTAACATTTGGAGTTATTTTGCTCCTATGTTAAACTGCTTCCTGTAAACCATGACAGTGGTAAACATGTTACCAAACAAGACCAATAACCAATTAAAAGATAACTTTAGAATCAGGTGGTTACCAGTCATATGCTGTCAAGCAATAATATTTTATTAAGCACTTTCATCCTATTATTAGGACTTCATCGGAATATTATAATAAATTCACTTTAGCCGTCACAGTACCATATAAAGAGATAACGTAGGGAAGATGTGTCTACATATCCTAATTCATTAACTATCCAATAAATACTTTATGAGACCTACGAATGTTACACATGAAATATACAAAATATAAAAAATATAAAAAAAAAATAATATTTAACTTATTGTATATAAAGCTTTACATTTTAAAACAGAAGAACAATCCCTTACCTTACATAACTTCATAAATATTTATAGTAAGAGGTTTTAAATATTATAGGCTTCCCCATCTGGGTCCTTGGATTTTTGCAACTTGAGTTGTTATTTCCTAGAGTTTCTAATGACTGAAGAACTGGGTATTTGGTAAAACAAGCGTAAAGTAACATTTTAAGTATGATGCAAGCTCCCTTCCTATTTGTTGATAGGGAAGTACTAGGCTAGCTGCGCTTGTGGCCATTTTCAGTGTAAGCAATGTCTTTCAAATGTGAGAGTCTTGCCCTTTATCTTGTGTCCATGAGGTAAACACCATAAACATAATGCACACCCCCAACCCCCCATTAGTAAATGTTACATATTTTGCCCATTTGTTCTACCTTATGAGAGGTAGTAAAGTGTTTCATATTTTGAAGATGGAAAGTTGACTATGGCTGCACTTTCTTTAAATGTTTTGCTTTTTGGTGCTTTAATTGCCATGGTAAGGTCAAGCCATACTAAACTGTCAGAAAATGAAGAAGCCTTAGCTTAAGAATTTAAAGATGTGTTGTTAATTATTTCACTCAGTAAAACTGTGCATTGTTACAGTATTTTGTTGATACTTATTCATTGACTGTTATAATAAAATTCAGAAAATCATAATTGCATCATTTAAAATCCTATACATCCAAAAAAGGTATTACAGTCCTGAAATGGGTTGTTGTGACCAGATTTTCACTTTTGAGTGCTACCCATACTTTTCATCTGTCACTATGTTTGCAGAATGTTCACAGTTTTGATTCAAATGTTTGTATTGTCCCCATAACATTTTTGTTTTATTTTCTGGTAAATAAATCACTCATGATTGCAGACAGTCAGTAATGCAAGTCATTAGATTTTTATACTTCTTATTATACAAAAAATGCATATCAGTGTAAATCTCATTCAATTGTATTTTTAAGTGAATTAGATCAATATTTTAAAAAATGTTCCTATTGTCATTTTCCCATTATTTTTTCTTTTGTCAAGAATTCTTGCTGAATGAGTTGAAAGGTATGGTGCTACTCCAAAACATTCAGCTCTAAATTATTTCTATAGTGTTATTTCAGCAAACCAGAAATAAAGTACTAGTTAGTTCATGTTGCTGCAATTGTTTGCTAAACTTTTTGGTCCAGATTGATGAATGGCTACACTAAGTGCCACTATTGTGTGTGTGTGTGGTGCCACGAGCTGCACCCATGATAGCATGCTATTTGATACTCATTAGTTAAGAGCTTCAAAACAAAGGTAAACAGCAAAATAGGCTAATGAAAGCATAAGTAGATGAATTATATAATAATTAACCTATCCAACACAGCAGGGCTATTTAGAAAGATATAAAGTAATCAAGTAGACTTATTGTAGCCATTTGTCCTGAAATTCCAAACTCTGGATAACAGCCATGATTGCACTTAGGAAAAAAATGTTATGGCTTGTTTGTTGCCATCATTAACTTCTATATGCAACAAGCTTTAAATGTAGGTGTGGCTGCTGCTGCTGTGAGACCTCTGCCAAGAAGAAGGGTGTTTATACCCCATTTGACTTATGATGAATTGTATGACATGGCAATTGTAAAGTGATACTGGGTAGACAGGGACAGCCAAGGTAGGTATGGAACCTGTTTTAAAAAAATGAAAAATAAAAAAGAGTAACATAACTGCTTAGTCCATTTGCAAGTAGTTACATGTCCCTAAGTTGAGACATCTGACATGTGTACAGTAATGTGACTAATGATGTATGACTGATGTCTGCAATATTCAGCTATGGACATTACCTAGTAATGTACATCAAGTGTATTTCTTTCCTACCCATATATGCAACCATAAGTAAATAAAAAATGTACAAAGGGCACCATCATCAGCATTGGTCCAGGGTGGTGGTGGGGATACATGAGGCCAAGCCTGACACCAAAGACATGAGTGCAAATTACTGAATTGTATTGCATACTTGGAAGTTCTGCAGTATACAGACATCAGAACCAGCATCAACAATTCTATGGGAACCCTCTTCTGAGGTTGAGGGATCTCTGACAGTAAAAGGAACTCCTTAGTTTCAATCACTGGTGGTCTGTTAGCTGGATTCCCCCAACAGACATATGTTTCTATCCAATTGCACGCATCCTAAATATCACATACATTGTCATATCATTGGCCTTTGTTATATTTTCTTATATGTATGACCATGCCTTCCTTTTCCATTTACATAGTTGATCATCTGCTTCCAGATGGTCTCACCCATAACCTTATGTTCCTGGCTAATTGATCATCTGCTTCCAGATGGTCTCACCCATAACCTTATGTTCCTGGCTAATTGCACTTTTCCTACTTATCACATACATTGTCATGTCACTGGCCTTATGCCAGATTCTCTGCTATGTATAGTCATGGTCTCCTTCATCATTTGCACAGCTGACCATTTGGCCCTTGATATAGTCATGGCATTACTTGTCACCTCAGTATCGTCTATGAAGTAGGAGCTGTGTTGACATTGTGCCTAGATGATAACTTCATTCCATCTGTCACTGTATGGCATTTTACAGTGTTCAAACATCTGGGGAGCCATAGCCCTGTATGAGATGAAACATAAAAGAAGCTTAAAATACACAATTAAGACACAAGTGATTGTTAAAACAAATATGTGTGAATACATGCATCCATCATGTACAAAATACTTGAAAAATTAAAGCTCCATATTAGTTCACACAAGTAAATACAGCACTCCTCCTTTCAAAAAAGGAAAGGAAAATGAAAAGCCACCATACAAGTTGTGTAATTGAGGAAAATTGGTATATAACTGTGTAGTACACTGCAGCATTAACAAAAAACAATGTAAAATTTTACATTACAAATGGCTAAAACTACTGTTGAAAGTCCACTTCTGTGGTGGGCAGTCAGGTATATATATCACTAGCTTAATACCTTTTTTGGGCTATAAACACAAAAACCCTGACCTTGCTGCTAAGTGATACAACACTCTTCTGCAATAATTGCTTAGATGCCCACAGAAAATTTTCCATAATGTCATTTTACATTCTTTTCAAACATTTATAATGGATAAGATAATGGATATACCTGCCTATGCCACTAGCAGGGATAAACAATGCAGATAGTAAAGCAATGGCTGTATTGTGAAATGCAATCCATCAGTAAAGTTGAAATATAGCATTTTGTGAAAATAACAGGAGCATATCTTTGAATCAAGTCAGTTGTGAAACTAGAAACACGTTTTGCAAGAAAATAGCAGCATGGTGTTCTATAGATCAGAATATCCTCCCACCATGATATAACTTTCTTGCCTACACAATTACCTTGATATAGTGCAGATTCAACCCTCTGCACAATGTGAATATGCAAATGAGGTGTTAACTCATTAACATTCATGAATTCTAAAATTTGCAGTAAGTACAGGGAATATAAACATGGTATAAGGACCCACACAAGAGCATGCACATGCCCTAGTTGGGTTCCTATCAGCAGACCAAAGACGCACGTTTTTGAATGCCTCTTGGTCGAACTGACAAAACCAAAACTGCAAAACATCGAAGCAGCATGTAAGTGAATTCCTTCCCTGGGAAAGAATTTGCTCGGCCGCTTTGGTACTCTGCCGTTTTTGGCACTGTAGTGCTGTCTCAGAGTTGATATATGCTAGTAGAGGGGTGTGGGGGCATCGTCCCCCATGTCGGGGGTGTGGGGGCGAAGCCCCCCCACTTAATCTTATGTTTAATGTGCTTTCTTTTTTTTTTTTTTTTTGTTGGAACAGTGATTTTTTTTTCCCTTGGAAAAAAATCGCTGTTCTGACAGTTCGGTTTTGTAAGCTTTCGCTTATATGGGGTCAATTAATCACTGTTCGCTTACCTAAGCATTCAGTGATCTAATATGGACCCCCCTTAGTTTGATCATCAAGAAGTATTACTTGCTAAGGGCTTGCATATGTGGATGATTACTGTGACTGCAGGAGCAATCAGTGTTTCACTGTCTGTCATTTTTTGATGTACACTTATTGAGGGTTAATCAGGGAGAAGAGACTTAACTCTGAATTCTGGGATTAAATTGAGTTAGGAGAGTAATATTATAACATTTTTATTAATTGTTTATGGCCACACAATGCATCTGAGTAACTATTCTTCTGCAATTATAAGCTTGTACATTACTCATTGAAACACATATGAATAGCAATACAAATGAGATAGCACTGCTGTTAGAAAATCATAGGCAAAGGAATGCTGTTCATAAAATAAAAAGAAGAAAGGAGCTGCAGTGCTTTAAGTATTTGTTGTATAGCCTGTGAGGAAATATCATCTTAACTGTTGCTAAGGTCATATTCATCCACACACCTACTTACAAGTTGCGAAGTATAGCTAACAGAGATTGTTTCTATTGCAAATTTAATGTGAATTGATAACATTTCACATCTTCTGTATATGCAATCTACATTTCCCTCTTTCTCTTCTTCTTATATGTCTGTATCTGTGACAAATACTGATATCAACCTCAGCTGTGCACTGTTAATTCAATGGTTTCATGGCTGAAATCCAGAGATGGCACTGCTTGTGTAAATGCACTGATGCTTATGTGGCATATGTTCATGTTGAAAGACAACACGGTAGAGGTAATATCAAAATGTGCATTTTATAGGGACGTTTCATAATGTTTCCTTTATACATTTTTTCTTATATCTCTTGCCTGCTGTTTGGCCTGCATAATCACTTCCTAAGGAAAAAAGTGAAAATTTTAATTTGGACTGCCTTCTGTAGTGCAAAGGAGACATGCATGGGTGGGTAGCTGTCAGTACTCTGGATAGTACTCAGTAAAGAAAATGTACCTGTCAGATATCTTTCTCTGTGTCACAATGTGTAAGTGCAGTGAGTTTAGTAAAAGAGGACAGCTGATGCAGAGTTCCAATTCACTTTACAGGCAATTTTACAAAGGGAAGTGTGAATTCAAACTGACACACATTTTATTACATCATTGTGTTGTTTGAAACTGAACTGGTACTAGTCTAGTCCAGGTACAGATTTGCTGTATCCAGGACTCTTTGTAAGCTTCTGAGCCCCCTAAGCCTTTCCATGTTGGAGGGAAGCATTCTAGCTTATAAGTGGGAGGGGTAAGCATCAGGTAGCCTATCTACCACAAGAGGAGTGGTCCCTGGCCCAGAAATTGTAGCTATTGGCTGGTTTGAAAGCCACACTTGTGCCTGTTTCCTGCCTTTCCTATAACTAGCCTAGTTCAGTTACAGAGTAGCTGTATCCACAATTGTTAGTAAGCTTCTGACCCCCCAAGCCTTTCTGTGTTGGAGGAAAGCCTTCTAGCTTATCAATGGGAGTAGTAAGCACTAGGTAGCCTATCCTCCATGGGAAAAGTGAGTTTTAGCCAAGAAATTGTAGTTTATTTGGCCGTTTAAGCCGTTTTCCATCTCTTTCAACTTGCTGGCTTAAAAGCCTACATTTGTACTTGTTCCCCACCTTTTCTGCAACTAGTCTAGTCTAGATACAGATTTGCTGTATTCTAGGACTCTTTTTAAGCTTCTGAGCCCCCCAAGCCTTTCTGTGTTGGAGGGAAGCCTCCTAGTTTGTCAGTGGGAGTGGTAAGCATTAGGTAGCCTATCTACCACAAGAGGAGTTGTTCCTGGCCCAGAAATTGTCGCTATTGGCTGTTTGGGCAGTTTATTTCAATCTCTTTCAATGTTCTGGTTTAAAAGCCACACTTGCACTTGTTTCCCACCTTTCCTGTAACTAGCCTAGTCCAGATACAGAGTTGCTGTATCCAGGACTGTTGGTAAGCTTCTGAGCCCTGCATTCCTTTCTGTGTTGGAGGAAAACCTTCTAGCTTATCAGTAAGAGTGGTAAGCACTAGGTAGCCTGTCTACCATGACAGGAGAGGTTCTTGGCCCAGAAATTGGAGTTTATTGACTAGCTTAGGAGAGAGACCTTGGAGTGATTAAGTATCAGTTTTCTGTACTTTCTTGCTGTACTTAACTGTTTTCCCCCTAAACACAGATTTCCAGTGTTTATTGTGATTTAAAAGCTTGTTTTTTCACATATTGCACTTATTTGACTGCCTGCACTTTTAAAAAGTTGTTTTGTGTTTAAATAATTTGTTTAACTGTTGTAGGCTACACACTAAAGTGCGATAGCCTTTTCTGATCATTTGTTGTCATTTAAAGCTGTTTTATGTGTTTTTTTTTACTGTTTTTGCCTTATCTTTTCAAGAAAATAAACAAAAAAAAAAAGAAAAAATTCCTTGTTTCCTGCCTTTCTAAGCTAGTATAGTCCAATTTCCATGCTAGTGTTGAATTCAGGGCTGTTATACTAGTTTCTGAGTTTCCCATACCTTACTTGGATAGAAGGAAGTTTCTCTGTTCACCTGTGAGAGAGGGGAGCTTTGAGCAACCTATCTGTCCCTGGAGGAGTGGTTCCAGCCCAGAAGTTAGTAGTTTATTGGCCATTTTGGGCTAATTTCTATCTCTTTAATTTCCCTATTATAAAAACCATGTTTGCACAGTTTTGCGCCCAGGGCAATGCCGGTTAGCTACGGTTAAATTATTCCCATCTCCACTAAGTCTCATCTTCAGTTTTTCCCCTTGAAACTAGTCTAACTCTCAACCTAAGCACTCAAAAACCATCTTACAGACCAGCACTTGCTCAGACCTAATAGCAAGCACTAATATACCCTGACACTGATTGCCCAGCAGGGCAAGGATCTTTATTCACCCCTCACCAACTAAGCGATTAAGCAGCTCACCCTACTATTCAGGCATGACCAAAGGGCAACTTCAGGTGCACTCTCCAGTCCAGCTGGTAAATCTGGTTATCCTGAGACAATGTTACAACTGCCTCATGTACACAGACAACCTTCTCCTCCTACCACAAAACACTAACATATGCGAGAGATGCAATTATACAGCCAAACTGGAAGCTAAGCTGTCTCCACCCAAGACTGGAACAGACAGTCAAGAGGAGAAGGTTAACACTTGCACCACAACTCCAGCTGCACACAGACCTACTAAAACAGCACTGGCAAAAAATACACATATATACACAAAATCATACTCGGAGGCTCTAAATAAAAATGTGGAAAAGCATCAGAGACATCCAAAGCAGACACCCGAACAACCTGCACTTCCCATCATAAACCAGACAACACATAAAACACAAAATCAGTGTGCCGCACAATCACAGCCCTTAATGCGAAATAACATACCTAATACACTAGTAATAGGTGACTCTATAGTCAGGCACACTGACGTCCCACTCACTAGGCTGGACAAGCAGAAAGTTACTGTTAGCTGCCTGCCATGAGCCAGAATCTGCCACATAACACATGCACTCAGGTCACTCCAGAGCAAGTACAAATATGACTCTGTCATTGTTCATGTTGGTGTGAATAACTTGACATTCCTCCCTGGACTACATGAAAAGAGACATGGAAGAGCTCTCTGCTCATGTAGCCCAGGTTGGTATGACCCTGACCCTGAGTAGCATCCTGCCCTCACCAAGAATGATATCTCAGTATAAAGAAAAAAATGATCAGTTTCAACAATTAGCTAAGCTTCTAGTGTCATTCAAAGGGGATCCAGTGTCTGTCAGCCTTGGACGACATGCTCGACAAGCCACGTTGCTTCACAAGAGATGGCTTGCACCTGTCACCCCTAGGCTTTCGAATACTGGCCAAGGTTCTTGCTGCCCCCATAGTGCCTTTTTTAGGCAAGTCTCATAAACAGCACAATTAACAAAAAACTGAGAGTTATGCTACTCAATGCCAGGAGTTTAAATCTCAAAATGCACTCACTCAAAGCACTCCTCAGTATGGAGAACGTCGACATCTGTGCACTAACTGAAACCTGGTTCAAGGATCCAGAGAGCACCCCAGCAATACCTGGCTACAACTCATACCACACGTTTCAGACACAGAACACAGACCGAAACATAAAAAGGAGGGGGTGTATCCATATTCATCAAGGATACTTACACCTCCAGGTTAGTGGCGCAGCATGATACCTCTGAGATCATCCATGTGCAACTAACATCAGGCAAATCTGCAATGCAAATTGTGGCCTGCTACAGATCACCCTCCATGACCCAGGACCACCACTCCACCTTTCTGGAGACACTGGAAAACATGAAGGTCCTACTGAACACCCTGATATTGGGTGATTTTAATTACCCTACCATTCACTGGGAAAACTACTCAAGTACAAATTCCCAGGCCCAGCGCTTCCTGGAATTCATCAAATCAAATGCCCTAGATCAGCTGGTAAACTCCACTACCAGAGGTGAAAATATATTGGACCTGGTCATCACCAACATGGGCGACAGGTGTTCCACACTGGAGGTCAACCCGTCACTGGTTAGATCAGACCATAAACAAATCACTCTGGATGTCCACACCCCACTGCCACCCCCAACTAAGGAAATCACAGTAAAAAACTTTTCTAAAGCAAACTTCACCTTACTTAAGACAGAGGGGGTAAGTTTCAAAGCCCCCACGCTAAAGGATAACGCTGGCCAAGATGCAGAAACCTTTACAAATGCACTCTATGAGCATCTATAAGGAAGCATGGATCCCTAGAAAAACCAAGACTCACTCCTCTAAGAGAAGGAAACCAGTTTGGTAGACCCCCTGCAATAAACAGGCTATACAACAGAAGGAGGAAACTAGTTCAGAAAAAAGCAAATCCCAAGAAGGAAAAACATCCCTGATCAGTATCAGTAAGAAACTGAGGTCCCTCATGAAATCATCCAGGCTAACTTCGAAAGAAAAATAGCCAAGGATTCAAAAGATAACCACAAAGCCTTCTTTAGCTATGTTAAGAATCTAAGTGGCAATTCACAGATATGCACTGAACTAGTGCAAAATAGCACAAAATATACTGAACCTACTGATAATGCCAACATCCTGGCAGTTAGATTCAGTGCAAACTTCACCCCCACCCCTCATCTCCAAAAGGGCCCACAACAATACCGGAAAAGTGTAGTGTCCCAAAAATTACAGACACACAGGTGAAAACAGCCCTTTCAAAAGCCAAAAACACAGATGGTGTCCCAGACTGCATCTTGCATGAACTACAGAATGAACTAACCCCCCACCTAAACATGCTGTTCAACCTCAGCCTCTCCACAGGCTATGTGCCCATAGAATGGCACACAGCAATGGTTATTCCTTTCCATAAAGGAGGGGCCCCAACTGACCCTGGTAACTATCACCCCATAAGTCTGACTAGCCTGGTCTGCAAGTCTATGGAGTGCATCATCATGGAACTCATTAACAAAGACTTTGAGAACCTCCAAATACTTGTCACGACCCAGTTCGGCTTTGTTAAGGGCAGATCATGCCTACTAAACCTGGTTGACTTCTTCAAGACAGTCACCAAGGCCATAGACAAGGGAAAGGTGGTTCACACAGCCTACCTTGACCTTGCCAAGAGTTTTGACACAATTCCCCACTCAGCTATTACAGAAAAACTCACCAGCCTGAACATAAACCCCTACGTCACAAGATGGGTTGCCAACTGGCTTACAGACAAAACTCACACGGTAAGAATAGCGGGGTCCAGGTCCGACTCTAACCCAGTCACAAGTGGTGTCCCACAAGGCTCGGTCCTGGGACCCCTACTGTTCGGCATATGCTTATCAGAAGTACAGGCAAACCCAGGAGGACTATGGCTAACCAAGTTTGCCGATGACTGCAAACTGGGAGCCATAATTGACTCTCCGGCTGACACAGACATCCTCCATAAGGGCCTTATGAGACAGACACCTGGTGTCAAAGTCATAGCCTCAAGCTAAATGCCAAAAAATGCATTGTCATCCCGTTTGAGAAAAAGAAAACACCCACGAATTACCACATAGATGGAAGCCCCTTAATACAGAAGAGGTAATTAGAGATCTGGGGACCCAGGTAGATAGTAATCTCTCCTTTGGCAATCATATTGCCAAAGCAGTTAGGAAATCCTTCTATGCGGCCCATCTAATTACTAAAGGGTTTGCATCTAAAAATAAAGAGGTTATAGTGCCCCTCTACTCATCACTCATTAGACCCATCATAGAGTACAATGCCTCATTTGGGATGTACCTCACAAGACACTTCCAACAGCTGGAAAAACCACAAAAGTACCTCACCAAGAGGATTACTGGTCTCAAACATATGTCCTTTGCAGCTCGACTGAAAAAACTCTGGCTGTACTCGGTGGCATTTCACTTACTCAAAGGTGATCTCTGCCTGACTTACAAAGCTATGTCCAACTCAGAATTGATGGACATGCTCCACCAAAAGAAATCCAAGTCACTGCGAGCCATGCGCTCTAGTGAGCTAAACCTTGCCACAACAATAAATAGAACATGCTGGAGGGATAGATTCCTGTTACAGAGACTCCCCATGCTTTGGAACAAAATTTCAAATTACATCAGGCAGAGCCCCTGACTAACACTTTTCAAGAGAAACCTTGACGAGTGGATGGGTAACAGAAAATACACCCATGGGATCACTTCATTGGCTCTGCTTGACAGAGGATCAGTTAATTAATCAATGGGGCGGTGAAAGCTGACACACTCTTGCTAGGCTTATAAATGCCCTCGGGCAGATAGCCTAGTGCCTACCTATGAACCTATGAACCTATGAACTCTCCTTAGTATTGCTAACAACATATGAGCTGTCATGTGTCCCCTTGCCCATTATTTAGCATTACCTAGAGTTCTGATAATATGTGCCACAAGTTAAAGTTCTGATGTAGCAATGAGATGTGAGAAGGATGAATGTGTAATTGTAATATGCTTCTTGCTTTAGTTTTTGCTAAATGTAATCTTTGAGTGATTTAAATCCTTTCAGAAATTTCAGACCCCCACCACACACAAACACACACACATACACACACACACATATATATATATATATATATATATATATATATATATATATATATATATATATATATATATATACATAGGTTCATAGGTAGGTACTATGCTATTGGCCCAAGGACCTAAGTAAGCCTAGCCAACAAGGTTTCCTGGCTTATGCCACCCAATAAAGTTAATTTCCTGTGTCCCTGTCGAGCAGAGCCACAGAAGTGATCCCCAAGGTGTATTTCCTATTTCCCATCCACTCATCAAGATTTATCTTGAAGATTTCTAATGAGGAACTTTGCTTGACATAGATGAGTAGCTTGTTCCAGAGTATAGGAAGTCTCTGAGACAGGAATCTATCCCTCCAGCATGTCCTGTTTATTGGGGTGACAAGGTTTAGGTCCCTAGAGCATGTAGCTCAGAAGGATTGGGATTTCTTTAGGTGTAGCATAGGTTCATAGGTAAGTACTAGGCTATCTGCCCCAGGGCATATGTAAGCCTAGCCAGAATGTGTTGGCTTTTGCTACCCCCTTGGATTAGGTCCCTGTGCCTCTGTCCAGCAGAGCCACTGCAGTGATCCCAGGGGTAAATTTTCTGTTTCCCATCTATTCGTCAAGGTTTCTCTTGAAGAGTGTTAGTGAGGGGCTCTGCCTAATGTAGATTGGAATCCTGTTCCATAGCATAGGGAGTCTTTGGGACAGGAATGTATCCCTCCAGCAAGTCCTATTTATCGTTATGGTGAGGTTTAGATCCCTAGAGCATGTGGCTCTCGGGGATTTGTTTTTTTTTAGGTGGAGCATGTCCATCAATTCTGGGTTGGACATGGCCTTGTATGTCAGGCAGAGATCACCTCTGAGTAGGCGGTATGCAACCGAGTATAGCTGGAGTTTCTTCAGTTGGGCTGCATAGGGCATTTGTTTGAGGCCAGTAATGCTCTTGGTGAGATACTTCTGTGGTCTTTCCAGCTGTTGCAGGTGTCTTGAAAGGTACATCCCAAAAAGGACGTTGTACTCTATGATGGGTCTGATGTGTGATGAGTAGAGGGGCACAATAACCTCTTTTGTTCTAGATGTGAACCCTTTTGTGATTAGGTAGGCCACATAGAAGGATTTTCTAACCACCTTGGCAATATGATTATCAAAGGAGAGATTACTATCTACTTGGGTCCCCAGATCTCTTATTTCATTTTCTGTATTTAGGGGACTACCACGTATCTGGTAGTTTGAGGGTACTTTGTTTTTTCCAAACAGGATAACTATGAACTTTTTGGCATTTAGCTTGAGGCCATGATTTTGACACCAGGTATCCGTCTCAGTGAGACCCTTCTGGAGGATGTCTGTATTAGCCAGAGAGTCAATTATGGACCCCAGTTTGCAGTCGTCTGCGAACTTGGCCAGCCATAGTCCTCCTGTGTTTGCCTGTACCTTTGAGAAGTATATACTAAACAGGAGAGGTCCCAGGACTGAGCCCTGGGGGACGCCACTTGTAACCGGTTTAGAGTCGGACCTAGAGCCTGCAAATCTCACTGTGTGGGTTCTATCTGTGAGCTAACTGGTAACCCATCTCTTGACATAGGGGTTTATGTTCAGGCTGGTGAGCTTGTCTTTAATACCAGAATGGGGAATGGTGTTGAAAGCCTTTACGAGGTCTAGGTAGGCTGTGTGAACCTCCTTTCCCTCATCTAAAGCCTTAGTAACTGTCTCAAAGAAGTCCACCAGGTTTAGGAGGCATGATCTGCCCTTAGCAAAGCCAAACTGGGTAGGGTCCAATGTTTGGAGGTTGCCAGTGTCTCTGTTAATGAGTTCCATGATGATGATGTGCTCCATAGCCTTGCAGACCAGGCTAGTCAGGCTTATAGGGTGATAGTTCCCGGGATCCATTGTGGCTCCACCTTTGTTTAGTGGGATAACTCTTGCTGTGTGCCACTTTATGAGTATGTAGCCTGTAGTGAGGTTTGAACAGTGTGTTTAGGTGAGGGGTTAGTTCATTTTGGAGTTCGTGAAATACACAACCTGGGACACCTTCCAGTCCCATTTAAGTTGTGTTTTTGGCTTTGGATAGGGCTGTTTTAACCTGTGTGTCAGTGATTTCCAGGGCTCTACATTCTTCTGGTATGGTTATGGGCCCTTTAGGGGGTGAGGGGGGGTGAAGTTTGCACTAAACCAGTCTGCCAGAATGTTGGCAATATCAGTCAGTTCAGTGTATTTTATGCCATTCTGCACTAACAGAGCAGATCTGAGAGTTTCCACTTAGGTTCTTGACATAGCTAAAGAATGCTTTGTGGTTATCTTTGGAGTCCTTGGCAGTTTTTCTTTCAAAGCTAGCCTTGGATGATTTTATAAGGGATCGTAGTTTCTTGCTGATACTGATCAGGGATGTCTTTCCCTCTTGGAATTTTACTCTTTTCTGTACAAGTTTCCTCCTTCTATTGTATTGTATTGTGCTTGTTTATAGCAGGGGTCCACTCCTTTTCTTGGAGGAGTGAGTCTTGGTTTTGCTTGGGATAACACGCTCCATGCATTCTTGCAGGTGGTCATAGAGTGCCTTTATAAGGGATTCAGCAGCTTGGACAGCATTGCCTTTAGCATGGGGGCTGTGAACCTTACCACCTCACTCTTAAGTAAAGTGAAGTTTGCTTTTGAAAAGTTTTTCACTGTGGTTTCCTTGATTGGGGTGGAGGTGGAATGTGGATATCCAGAGTGATTAGTCTATGGTCTGATCTAACCAGCAAGGGGTTGAACTCTGGTGTAGAACACCAGTCCCCCATGTTGGTGATGACCAGGTCCAATATGTTGTCACCTCTGGTGGGGATTTTGACCAGTTGATCCAAGGCATTCAAGTTTATAAATTCTAAGAAGCATTGAGCAAGGGAGTTAATACTTGAATAGTTCTTCCAGTTAATGTTTGGGTAATTGAAATCACTCAATATTAGGGAATTTGTTAGGACCTTCCTATTTTCCAGTGTCTTCAGAAATGCAGACTGGAGGTCCTGGGTCATGGTGGGTAATCTGTAGAATGCTACAATTTGAATTGCAATTTTGCCTGTTGTTAGTTGCACATGGATGATCTCTGAGACATTGTGCTGCACCACTAACCTGGAGGTGTGGGTATCCTTGATGAATATGGATACACCCCCGACTTTTGTGTTTCGTGCAGGTTCTGTGGCCGAAAAGTATGTTATGAGTTATAGCCTGGTAGTGCTGGGGTGCTCTCTGGAGCCTTAAACCAGGTTTCTGTTACTGCACAGATATTGATGTTCTCCATGCTAAGGAGTACTTTGTGTACATGCATTTATAGGTTTAGACTTCTGGCGTTGAGTAGTATTACCCTTAGTTTTTGGTTATTTGTGCTATTTACGGTGGTGGGTTTGTATTTTGACCCTTGCCTAAAAAGGCACTATGGGGGCGGCAAAAGCCTTGTCCAGTATTCAAAAGCCTAAGGGTGACAGGTGCAAGTCATCTCTTGTGAAGCAACGTGGCTTGTCGAGCATGTCATCCCAGGTGGAGAGATACTGGATCCCCTTTGAATGACACCAAAAGCTTAGCCAACTGTTGAAATTGATCATTATTTCTTTATACCGTGGAATCATTCTTGGTGAGGGCAGGATGCTACTCAGGGTCAGCGGTCATACCAGCTTTTCCATGTCTCTTTTCATGTAGTCCAGGGAGGTACGTCTCAGATCATTCATACCAACATGGACAATGACAGAGTCGTATTTGTACTTGTTGTAGAGTGACCTGAGTGCTTGTGTTATGTGGCAGATCCTGGCACCTGACAGGCAGCTAACTGTAACCTTTTCCTTGTCCAGCCTAGTTAGTGGGACATCAGTGTGCCTGACTATAGAGTCGCCTATTACTAGTGTGTTGAGTATGTTATTTTGCCTTAAGGGCTGTGATTGCATGGCACACTGATTATGTGAAGTATGTGTTTCATGGTTTGTGATGGGGTGTGGAGGTTGCTTGGGTGTCTGCTTTTGGAGGTCTCTGTTGCTTTTGCAGATTTTTATTTAGAGCTTCCGAGTATGTTTTCGTGTATTTATGTGCGTTATTTGCCAGTGTTGGTTTAGTAGGTCTATGTGAGACTGGTGGTGTGTTGCAAGAATTTTCCTTCTCCTCTTGACTGTCAGTTCCATTCTTGGGTTGTGAGAGCTTTGCCTCCAGTTTGGCTGTATAATTGCTTCTCTCGCATATATTAGTGTTTGGTGGTAGGAGGAGAGGGTTGTCTGTGTACATGAGGCAGTTGTAACATTGCCTCAAAATGCCCAGATTCACCAGTTGGACTGGAGAGTACACCTGAAACTGCCCTTTGGACATATCTGAATAGGTAAAGTGAGCTGTTTTACTGATTGGCTGGTAGGGATGAATATCAAGCCTTGTCCTTCTGTAGAGTATAGAGGGGTCTCGTGCTACAATTAATTAGTGCTTGCTATGAGTTTTGAGCAAGTGCTGGGCTCTGAAATGAATGGTTTGAGTGCTTAAGTTGAAAGTTTGTTCTAGTTCCAAGGGAAAAATTGAAGAGTAGACTTTGTGGAGCAGGGAATAGTTTAACCCTAGCTAACTGTCACTGCCCAGCACGCAAAACTGCGCAAATGCAGTTTTTATAGCAGGGAAATGAAAGAGATAGAAATTAGTTCAAAATGGCCAGTAAACTACTAACTTCTGGGCTGAAACCACTCCTCCAGGAACAGATAGGCGGCTCAAAGCTCCCCTCTCTCACAGGTGAAGAGAGAAACATCCTTCTATCCAAGTAAGGTATGAGCAATGCAGAAACTTGTAACACAGCCCTGAATTCAGCTATAACCTGAAAACTGGACTATACTAGTTCAGAAAGGCGGGAAACAAGTATAGTTTTTTTGTTTGTTTTTTTCAGAAAATAAAGCAGATACAATAAAAAAAATACTTTAAATGCACAGAAATGGCTATCACACTTTAGTGTGTAGCCTACAACATTTAAACAGATTATTTAAACACAAAAATGACTTAGTTCAAGTGCAGGCAGCAGAAACAAGCTTTTTAAATCACAGAAATGCTAAAGATTGGCATTTTAGGTGGAATAAGTTAAAGACAGCAAGAAAATGCAGTAAAGTAATGTTTAATCACTCCAAATTCTCTCTTTGGTCTCTCTGCTGCTGTAGAACTCTGCAGGACACCTGGCAGGCACTCGCTGAGCTAAATACACATGCAAAAAAAAAGTGCAAATGCTGTTTTTATAGCAGGGAAATGAAAGAGTTAGAAATTAGCCCAAAATGGCCAATAAACTACTAACTTCTGGGCTACAGCAAACTAGTCACACAAATTTCAAAAAGAAACAGTTCAAATAAGCAGGCACAATAAGCCTTTAACCAGAAATTCCCAGCTCAGAAGGGCAGGATCTAGCCTCTCCTTCCACAAGAGTGCAGACCACAAACCTTCTTAATGTAAAATAACTGGCCTGAAGCCCAAGTACTTAAACCAGAACTAATGCGCTTTTAGAATAACAGACACTGAACCTTCAATCTGCAATTCCCAACTTAGAAGGATGTACGCTACCTGTCCTGCCAAAGCAATGAAGTCAACAAACCTTCTTAATGTAAAACAACTGGTCTGAAGCCCAAGTGCTTAAACCAAAAGGCTTAGAATAACAGTTACAATTAAATCGGGCTAGTACCAATCAGTAATAACTGCAGCAGAATAATACAAGTGAGTACATTTAAGAAGAAGCACAAGCAAAATAAGGTAATGAAGTGGGAAGAAACACAATTACAGTAAAAGCAGATGAAAAGTGCAATTTTTTTATAACAATAGAAAATGAGCAAACTGATTTAAACAAACTACAAGTGAAAGAATACAAAAGCTGGGTAAATGCCTGGTATACACCTCAAGTGAAAAAATGAAAAAAACAATGGTTAGACCAAAGCTGAAGATATAAAAAATGGAATTCTCCATGCCAAGAAATAAATCACTTGCAGCTTCACAGTAGTGCCCTTTATAATACCAAAAGTTGTGACTGAGATGTAATAGTCAAAGTAGGAAACAATTCACTTGCAGTTTCACTCCAGCTGCCCTTTATTAAACAAAAGTAAGCACTTTCGTGATCTAAATCAACTGATCGCTTCTTTAGACTCATAAAAAACAGTTAAAACAATGATATTTAAAATATGTTTCAACCAGTGAAAACACATATAGAACTATGACATAGACTACTTAAAGTTACATTCATCAGGATATCAATTTGCCTTGTATTCTGCATAAAATAAAATAAAATATGCATATAATAAACACATTTATGTAGTAATCCATATTATTCAGTGTTTTAGTGGTCTAGATTTTAAAAAAAGGTTTCAAGGAAACAGCGTTGTTCAATCCAGGAGACCTATCTGCCTGAAGTAATAAAATCCATCTTTGTTCTGCTTCCCCTACCTTATTCCTTATATCACCTCCCCTCTTACTTTTGTTTATTATTTCTAAAACCATGAAATTAAAAATATGCTTCCTATCTTCTTCTTCCACATGTTTTGCTAAAACAATTGCGTCTTTTTTATTTTTTTTTTATTTTTTATTTTTTATGTCTCTGAGGTGTTCAAGGATACGTTCCTTTAGACACCTATTGGTTTTGACTATATAAAAGGCATGACATACAGTGCAGAAGCTGAAATAAACCAAGTTTTGTGTTCTACAGGCAGCATAAAAATCTATATCAATTATAAATCCTAGTATAGGATGTTTATATGTAGATTTATTATATAGATAATCACATGATGTACAATTTCTGCAAGGAAAAGTCCCCTGCCTTTCTGATTGTATCATTCCTTCATTGTTTCTAAATCTATAACAGAGTTGCCTTTTTAAATATCTCTTGTTTCTAAAAGAAAAGCTGGGTCTATCTTCTAATAATTCTCTCAGATCAGGATCTGATAATAAAATATTCCAATTCTTCTCGAAAATATTGCAGAACCTTCTGATGTCACTCGAATAAGTTATGGGGAATCTAACTTTAGAATCATGGCCTTCCTTGCTTTTGACTTCTTCTATAGTATTTGAAAAGAATGGTTTGCATCTCCCATCCCTATTTTCAATAGTATATTTAGAGCTTTCATTTATGTCTTTATTACTATAGCCTCTATTTAAAAGGTCTTTCTCTAGTATAGTCATTGTCTCCACAAAGCCTTTGTCTGTATTATGTAAGCGGCTTATTCACATATGTTGTCCTTTTACTACATTTTTGTGTACAAATGTTGGGTGCATACTATTCTTATGCAGAATGCTATTTCTCCATGTAGATTTTCTATACATCCCTGTTGTAAGTTCATCTAAGGCTGTTTTCTTAACCAGGACATCTAGGAACTCAATAGATTCCCTAGAATGTTGACTGGTAAATTTTAAAAAATCAGTGGTGCTATGTAAATACTCCACCATCTCTTGCAGCTCTTCACTAGTACCATCCCACAACAGGAAGACGTTATCTACAAAACGTATGTACTATATAATTTTACCAGCATGCTTATTGCTAGTGCTTAGTACGTGATCTTTCTCCCATGCAGCCAATACTAAGATGGCGTAGCTGTTTGCACAAGCTGTGCCCATTGCTACGCCAACTTTTTGTAGGTAAAACTTGTCATTAAATATAAAGACATTATTTTCCAAGACAATATCAAGTAGCTCACATATCAAATTAATCTTAGTACTCTGGAAGATTTGTTTCAAGGTCAGAATATCACGTATTTTCTCAATACCCCATTTGTTTGTTATCACTGTGAATAGTGAAGTGACATCCATTGTCACGAACATATAATTTCTTTTAATGTTCCTAGTCTTGTTATATAGCAATCGCAGAAATGCATTTGTATCCCTTAGTATAGTCTCACATGATTTTAGTACTATTTGTACATTTTGTTCAATGTATATTGAGATGGCTTCTGTGGCCCATCCTCTACTGGATACAATAGGTCTCATAGGGGGCTGTGTGATGTCTTTATGGATTTTAGGTAGACCATATATAATGGGTATAGTTGGATGTTCTATCTGAAAATAGTCAAATAATTCCTCTGATACATAATTAGTAATCAATAAGTCAAAAATATATACAGATATCCTATCAATTATACCTTGTACTTGTCTCTCATTTAATTCAACATAGGTTCCTGTATCATTCAAAAGTTCCATCATTTTCTTATAATAAAAACCTTATCCATTACTACTACACTGCCCCCCTTATCAGCAGGCCTAATTTCAATGCTGTGAGAGTCCTTTAATTCTGACAATGCTTCAGTTTCTAACTTATTCAAGTTATAAAATCTAGGTGGAAGATTTTTAGCATGCATCTCTCTAATTTCATGTCCACACACATTAATAAAAGATTCAACTGTGGGATGTATCTTGGGTACAAAGGCACTAGGTTGTTTAAACATATTATCAAAAACACTTCTTTTGAACATAGTTTTAAGTGTTAGGTTACGAGAAAATAACTTCAGCTCTTTTAATAAATCAGTTAATACTGTTTTCTGTGCTGGAATAAAGTTCAGGCCTCTATTTAACAATGAGGCTTGCTCATCAGTTAAAGAAAAGCTAGATATATTAATGACCAAGTTTTTTGTTGGTTCTTGCTCCTGGTGTTCATATAATCAGGAGTCGCTCATTCTCTCTGCTGTAATCGCGTTTTCCCTCTTCGATTCCTGCTGCTTTGCCTGTCTCTTATTGGCAGTGTCTTCTTTAACACAAATGGAAGGATCGAAGTTTGCGTAGCTTCCCTTTGCTCCAAAAAAGCTACTGAATCAGAATTGACACTAGATTCAATCCTTCTGTTAGTACAAGCCATTTGAAAAGTTTATTTTGCCATTCCGCCATTTTCAGATGTGGGAGGTTCTATACATGCTCTCTCTATGCTGACATCACTGTTCTCACAGGGATTCTGATTTAAAGAGGCAGTACTATCCATATTTAGATTTTCAGATATCTGTACTGTAGTGGCTTTTTCTACATTTTCTGTACTCACAGCTGTTCTTCTTGGCCACGAAAATACCTCTTTACATTGAAAATCATTGAGGTCTCCTTGCAATTTTTTAGTTTTAGTATTCTGCAGTCTCTTATCATAGCCCTGTATATTGTTAGTTAAGAGATAATAGGTTGGGTAGTTCAATCCAGTTGAGTTGGTGAAGAGCGGAGAAGTGATGAGATTTATGAGGCTGGCTTACTGCACACTTGGCTATTTTGTTATAGCAGGTCTGTAGGTTATTCAAATCAGACTTGTGCAGGTTTGTAAAGATGCAATAAAGGAGGGTGGAAAGGAGATGGGATCTGGCTGTGGATAGTCTTGCATTATTGGTTAGGTAAGGTCTGGCCCTACAGAATGAGCCAAGTTTGATGTGGACTTTTTTAATTGTTAGTAAATTATGTCTGCTGAATTTTGGGAAGTTATCTATTGTCACTCCTAGAAGCTTAGTTTGATTGACTGGTTCAAGTTTTGTACCATTAGAGGAGTAGATGGTAAGAAGAAGTCGGTTATTTTTAGCTTTTTTATTACAGAAGACCATTAGCTTAATTTTGTTTGGGTTGAGTATGAGTTGATGATCAGTGAGGTAGTTGTCTATGTCTTGGATAGATTTCTTTGTTTATTTTTCTTGTAGTTCCTGAGGTAAGGGGGCAGATAAGAGTGGCATCATTGGTGTATTGAATGCTAGTGGCTAATTGAGTGGCAGTACAGAGGGTATTAGTAAATATGATGAAGAGGAAAGGTCTGGGGATGGAGCCTTGGGTGATTCTAACAGAGAGGGGTAGAAGGGGGGACAGTTTGTTTTCCCATTTGGTAGACTACTGTCAAATAGAAAGATAGCTGTGAAACCAAGTCATGGATGTTGTACTGAGGTTATATGTTGCTATTTTGTTGAGAAGTATTTGGTGGGATACTGTATTGAAAGCTTTGGACATATCGAGGAAAATTGATGAGGCAAGTTGGCTTTCATTTTTGAGGACGTTTAGTAAACCTTATAAGTACAGTTTTAATACTATGCTTAGGTTGGAAGCCATCTTGAGAATTGGATAAGAGGTTGTTCTTAAGAAATGGTGGAGGAGTTGTTGAATGAATTTTTCTAAGATTTTGGCTAGGGGGAGAGAATGGCAATGGGTTAGTAGTTGGAGAAGAGTGCAGAGGGGCTACCTTTGGGTAGGGGGAAGATATGTGATATTTTCCAGAGGAGAGGTATGTTTTGTTCAAAGATGGAGTGGTTGATTGGTGTAGATATAGGACAGGAGATGAAAATAGCAGCTAGTTTGAGGAATTCAGTGAGGAGTTGATCAGCTGCAAGAGTACAACGTTTTAATTTGGTTAGGAGCTTTTTTATGTAACTTGTTTTATGGACTTAATAGAGAATATGTTAGGGTTAGATACAATTGAGGTGGATACTGTTAGGGGTGAGTCAGAATTATTGCTTATGAGTAAGGTTATTGAATTGATAAAGTGAGTGCCGAAATAAAAAAACTAATGTGACATGCCATTGATGTAATTCTCTATTTTCTGTCTCCCTTCACCCTATCTCTCTGTTTTTTTTTTTTTTTTTTTTTTGGGGGGGGGGGTTGTTTTTTGTTTTTTTTTGTTTTTTTTTGTTACTGCATTTTTTAATAAATTGCTGATGAAAACAAAATGACCTTCAGCACAGGGAGCTAGATCAATCATTGTGGTTGTGGCTACTGTGGGACCATCACAGGCAGCACAGACACTCAGCATATCTGGTTCAAAACCTGTCAGCATTGCCTCCACAACTCCTGCCCTACCTGCTCCACTTGAAAAAGGTAGCTCTAACCCAGTTGCTGGCACAGTGGTGCCCTCTGGGAGCAATAGTAGTGGAGGTAGGGATCTTGTCACCCATCAGGACCTGACAGGGCTGGTGGAGGGCATAATGGAGAGGGGCCATGTTGCCCTAATTGGCAGTGTTGACAAGATTCTGTGTTATATTACCAACAAAAGTCACATACAGCAACAACCAGGGCAACTGACACAGGAGACAATGTTGACACTTCTGAGGGTGAAGACTAGGTTCTCAGTGTTCTCAAGCTGGACAAGGATGCACTTGTGATGTCCCCTACTTATACACAATAAACGTATCCATCTGCATCCTTGTCTATTGTTTATGTCCAGTATGTCTGCACCTGCTACCTAACCTACCCTACCTACCTACCTGACCTTCTCATTCCTAAGCAAAAACCCCCACATTTCTCTCAAAAATATGCCCCATACAAAGCTCTTTACTTCACCTATGTGTCATCCTGACACACTTGATTTGATCTAATTGGCAATATAACAGTATTTTATTTCCCTTGTGTCTTAAACTCTGCTTGCCCCCCCCCCACCTCATTTTTTTACCATTGTCCTATCAGCCACTTTTTCTGGTCAAAAACTAGATTCATACACAACACACATAGCCAGAAATGGCCATCAGAAAGTCTTCACTTTTTGTCCTCACATTTGTGCAGAAGATAGAATCATACAACAATGCTGAGTGATAGTGAACTGCATTTAACGAATAGAGAGACAGATTGATAGAGAAAGAGTTTTTTATGGTACATTTACGACAATCTTTATGTTGTATTACTTTTAGTTGTTTCCTCATCATTAATTTGGCATGCACTGTACAATAAAGTGCTTGCTATAGAGAGCATGAAAGTGTAAGAAAACGAGTTTAACATAGTGAGACAGCTTTAAAAAAAGCAACAGAGATTCTCTTGCTTTTTTTAAAGCTGTCTCGCTATGTTAAACACCTTAAACATAGCAAGACAGTTTGTAAAAAGCAATGGAGATCTTGCTTTCTCCGTTGCTTTTGTCAAAACTGTCTCGCTATGTTAAATGGGTTTAACATAGCGAGACAGCTTTCAAAAAAGCAACGGAGATTCTCCGTTGCTTTTTTTAAAGCTGTCTCGCTATGTTAAACCCATTTAACATAGCTAAACAGTTTGTAAAAAGCAACGGAGATCTTGCTTTCTCCATTGCTTTTTCTCTGTTGCTTTTGCCCACAGCTCAAATGTACTGCATAGGCATAAGCATGCACAGTACATCAGAACTGCCACAGAATACCAGACAGCTGTGGAAGGGCAGCAAGAAGGCATTATACAATGCCATTATTTAAGAAAAGTAATTTTTTTTTCTTAAATAATGTCATTGTATAATAGCAATAACCCACTTCGCCCTCATGACCAAACCACACCAACCGTGGGTAAATCCAGCATTACACACACCCAGGCATGGGTTATTGCTGTATTCTGTCACAGTAACACAATACACAATGACATAAATAGACATTTCAGAAAAGTATGTAATTAATTGAGACAAGCTCCATGCTGTTATGTTGGCCTATCCACATGCATACATTTGTCCAAAAACATATGATGCCCAGTAGTTGATGTTCCAAACAATAAAGTTATAATACTTACAAATGTGCATTTTCATATTGATGAAGTCAGACTTCCCATGTGGTGTTTGGCATTCATACTGTGTTCTTTATACCGTGTAACTTATTAAAGTAGATGATTTGAATCTGACAGTGATGAATTTGTGTGGTTTGGGTGACAGATAAGTAAAGCCCTACCAATGGATGTGTGGTATCCACTTCCCCTCAAGAGAAGAATTCAGCTTTGGATATCTCCCATGGCACTTTATCAAACTTTTAAAACAAACATCATATTTAACAATGGTGATGTCATCCATTCAAATATGCACTGCCACAACTGCAAACTAACATGCTGTGTAGCATGTACAATTCAAGCAGTGTTCTGTACCTTGTGATTTTAGATAGTCAGTTCAAATCCAGCCATTACTGCTTAGACTTACTTGCGCGAGTATTACTATGAATGTGCATGTAGGTAACAATGTTGTCACCCAGCTATCTGCTGTGTACATGTACAGCTGGAGAATCCTATCACAAGAAGTTTTGCTCATTTTTCACACAAAAATGCTTTGTTGCATAATGATGATGCAATTGGATGAAATTAGGCTTTCCTAACAGAACCAGTAATGTGTTTCCAGTGGCATGTTTGGAACATCAACTACTGGGCATCATACGTTTTTGACACCCACGTTGCCAAAGTGGTTAGAAAAACATTCTACCTTGCACACCTCATCATGAAGGGATTCACATCCAGCTCCAAGGATGTCATTGTACCCCTATACTCCTCCCTCATCAGACCCATGATTGAGTACAATGCCCCATTTGTTATGTACCTCACCCGGCATTTGCAACAGCTGGAGAGACCACGAAAGTACCTCACAAAGAGGATCAAGGGTCTCCAACATATGTCTTATTCTGCCAGACTAAAGAAACTTCAGCTCTATTCAGTAGCATACCGCCTGCTCAGAGGTGATCCCTGCCTGACATACAAGGCCATGTCCAATCAGGATCTGATGGACATGCTCCACCTCAAAAAATCCAAATCCATCAGGACCACGAGAGCTAAAGACTTAAACCTCAGCACAAGTATGAATAGGACATGCTGGAGGGATAGATTCATAACCCAGAGGCTTCCCACGCTAATCCAAATCCATCAGGACCACGAGAGCTAAAGACTTAAACCTTGGCACAAGTATGAATAGGACATGCTGGAGGGATAGATTCATAACCCAGAGGCTTCCCACGCTTTGGAACAAGATCCCGGTTCGTATTAGGCAGAGCCTCTCACTGACTCTCTTCAAGAGAAATCTTGATGAGTGGATGGGAGATCGTAAGTTTACCCCAGGGGTCACATCTGTGTCACTGCTAGACAGGGGCACAGTAAACTAATTCTATTATATAAGGGGACCTTCATTGTGTCACTACTAGACAGAGGCACAGTATTCTAAATTTATTCTGTACATTTTTGTATCATTTCATGGGGTGGCAAAAGCCACATCACTATGGCTAGGCTTACAAATGCTCCAGGGCAGATAGCCTAGTACTATACTATGAAACTATGAAACTCTGAAACTATGAGACAATGTTCTGTATGTCACGGCCTTAGTAAGCATTGTTTGAATCTGTGATTATCCACACATTGTGCATGATTGCCATTCTCCCATCAGGATGACAACTGCATTACCCATCATGTTTTTGGGTATACCTAGTAGCAGGCAACGTTGTGTGAAAAATAGACATATAGCAATAGCAGTTTAAAGATATTACAGGCACACATATTTAACTCAAATTACTGTTTTACTTCTATGCAAAAATAAAGGCACACATGTTCCTTGCAGAGATAACATGATGTCGTGGCTTCAAGTAACCAAATATCTCACAATTTTAGCAACAGCCGCACCATGACTACATCATCTGTCATCACATAGTCAGGTGTTCAAACCCCACACTGAGTGACTGTAAGCATTGTGTCCTTATGCTGTTATGCACGAATGACATTAACAAATGTTATAATGTGTACAGTTACATTAGAATAAGTCTTCATCCCTTTTATCTCATGCAAATAGTTTTCAACATAATCATATGATGTAATGAATTTACATAGATGGATTCTGAGAACTGTGATAAGTTTTCCACTGTGGTGCATGGGATTCATACACATGTAGTTAGTTGGTTAACTTAGAGCTTGTAGTTCAATTCTTTATATGAATGCTGTTGACATTACACAAACAAACCAACATGGCATTAGGTTATAATTCTTACATTTTTCTTTGGAAAAAAAAAATGTAAATTGATTTTGTATTCTTCTGGCAGTGAAAAGGTTATTCTGTGAATATCATGGTGTGAGTGCTTATGTCACACATGCATTCATTAATTACTTGTATGGCATATCTAAACAGATAAATATGTGGTACAGTTCTGGGACAGTGTGTGCACAAAATAATATAAACAACTTCCTTGGCCAATAAACACTGACATTACACTGCTCGTGGTTATGTGAACATTAGCTTAGTTACCCCTGAGAGAATATTATTGTACACATTATCATCATATGTCCTTTGCTGCTGTGGTCGTGCTGCGGTAGCATTGTCACCTCACAGTAAGATGTTGTCCTGTTCGATTCTCAGCTAAAGCGTCTTCTGTGTGGAGACATGTGTGAATGGGCATATCTTCGTTGAAAACTGTGCGTCAGGCCTGGCAAGTCGGTACATAAAAAATCTACTGCCAATCATTAGCGGACCAGAGTTCCACTGTGGTGACCCCTAACCGGGAAAAGCCAAAAGATACAAGATTATCATATGTCCTTTCTTACTTCACACATTAATTTCACTTATTTCTGACATGCTCCATTGCTATGTCCTGTGCAGACATGATCAACATACAGCTCTGCAGAGTGTTTAGTATGATAGGCAGGGGTTTGAATCTGGAAATATCTATTCTGTCTGTCTGTCAGAAAAGTGTGTCACACAGGAGTGGCTTATGCAAAGAAAATGTTTATGGCATGGTCAGAGGGCCAAATGTTTAAGGCATCATCCTCCGAGGCAGGGTAGGAAAGTGCTGTAAGCCCTTCAAGTGTGTTTGTCATAATTCACACAGTATGCCTGTTTCTGTGGTGTCAAGGATTAATACACAGCTGTGCTTAAGTCTGGCAAGATGCAAATGTTGCATATGCCATTGACTGTTCACAGGCATTACTTAATTTTCAGATAAAAGTATTCTGTATTTCATATCTTCATCCAAACATTGACGTGTCACAGTAATTTTTTTCTTCACACTGAAGAGCTATATAGGACACAAGGACTTCATAACAGTTCTTATGATATAATGATACACAAGACTATCATAAAGTGTGATAGAGCCTGTGTTAAGACACTTTTTTGGGTGTTTGTGTTAACATGTTGTTATAGCAATGTGTGCTATAACTTCTTGTAAGGATGCCCAGTGCACTCATGTACTAGATGCACTCCATATAAGAACACCAGCCTTGAACTACTGAAATATGATCAGGTCTGTGTTGTCATTTGTGAATTTTGAGTGTTATTATATTACTATTTAGGATGTACATGAATATACAACACATGCTTATCCAATACATGTCTCAAGGTAAAATACTCCCCATTTATGGCTGCCAAATGACAACAAATGGTAAAGCATGTCCCTTTCTGATGTGCATGACACAACAGCTGTAGGGCTCATTTCTTCTTGTTTTTGTCATGGTGAAGTGGAGAATATACCAGTATAGTCAGTTATCACACATACATTCCCTGCATATACGTCATATTTAATATCTGCAGTCTATGCAAATACTCTGTAATGTATCCACAATCCTTGCTGTTATCTCAACTGGGCATGTTATCAACAGTAATATCACATTTACTCCCTTTGTTACAATGTTACATTGTATCTCTTTCACATCCTTTGTTAGCATGCCCATGCCCATTTTAACTATGTGCAAGTGGCAAGAATTGTGGACAGGATTAATTATTATTACATTAATATAGAATTTTTTTATGTTTAAATTGTTTCCTTGTGACATAATCACATTTAACTGCATTATCTGAGTACATTTTCTCCATTTACCCTCCCTCTTACTTATATCTGTAATTACCATTGTATTCTATATACACTCTGCTCATTTAATGTCCCATTCTTAATCAGCTTGCTCTTACTTCATATAAGCTGTCTGAAAGTGCTCGCATAATAGGTTTGCATACAGGCAAACTGTTTTGTTTGCCTTACATGTTTGTGCTTGCCTGCACCTTTTAATCTCCACCAACACTGCTGCTGGCTATGAAAATGTGCTTATAAATGTAATGACTTTGCATCTTGCCATGCTGGCCATCCTTGGTCTGTGTGCTAGTGTATATTTGACATTGATGTGGTGTTCCATTGCATGTGTGAGCTTGCATAGCCTTAGCTACACTTGGACATGGTTGCCTACCTTTCCTGTGATGCAGAACAATTTGATCATGTCTACCTTCTTAGTATGAATCCTCCATTATGTATGCCTATTGCTATATCTTCTAATAATCTGGCTTCCCAATTTAATACGCCATCATTTTCTCAGGCCATGAGTACTATGTCCACTGTCATGCAGACTTGAGCAGCTATAGGATGTGTCTGTCATGTTGTGGCCTGCTTTAGTGCTGCAGAGGTACAGCATTTGTCTTTAAATCCCAGCCCTAATGACTACTGCTCAGCCATTTACTCAACAAGATAGATTTTTCATTCCCTCTTGCAGGAACGGTGAAAATATAGTCCTTATACTGCAGGATCAGTGGGTTTTATTACTTAGTTTATCACAGACCAATTTACCCCTGAGGTGGCAGCTGTACATGGACCAAAACACAAGCTGAATCTGCATGACTTTACATGTTCCTCTAAAAGGAATCAGATTATCCCATCACATAACTTTGTGATGGAAAACCCTGCTACAAGCCTTCCCGTTCTTTGTTCTGGAGAGGTGTGTAATGCAGTGACATCCTGTTGTTCACCCCTTCTAAGGAAAAGAAACTAGTGATCCAGCACTCACTAATTTCTCTCTCCTCAGTCCTGTCTTCAGAACCTGGATCAGTACTTAAATCCTGGTCATTGATCATGGAGGCAAGCACATTTCCTGACCTGTTTTAGACTCGCATGGTCTGAGAGCATCTCAGTCAGCTGTAAAATATAAAATGTATTGTATTAGTTCTTATACAATACCATAACATATATTTCTGTTCCTCAGTACATTGCTCCCATCTTGATTTTTATATTTTACTACACAGAATATACATACTTCATTCAATAAACATAATAAGTTTTATAATTTGAGAACCGCAAAAAGTGAAATGGTGTTGTTGTGCACATTATGGTTTTATTTCTGTTATGCAGGGTAAGAAATATAAACTTTAAAGAGGCTTCTCCATGCCTTGTGCTATACTATTAAGCAAGGTCTTCAGATTATGTAGTCACATGCCTTGCTAGTTTTAAACAGACTAATAAGAATGTAAAGGTCTTCAAGGATTCAAAAACACCTTTTTTTGTAGTTAAAAAAGTTGGTTAACTTAGAGCTTGTAGTTCAATTCTTTATATGAATGCTGTTGACATTACACAAACAAACCAACATGGCATTAGGTTATAATTCTTACATTTTTCTTTGGAAAAAAAAAATGTAAATTGATTTTGTATTCTTCTGGCAGTGAAAAGGTTATTCTGTGAATATCATGGTGTGAGTGCTTATGTCACACATGCATTCATTAATTACTTGTATGGCATATCTAAACAGATAAATATGTGGTACAGTTCTGGGACAGTGTGTGCACAAAATAATATAAACAACTTCCTTGGCCAATAAACACTGACATTACACTGCTCGTGGTTATGTGAACATTAGCTTAGTTACCCCTGAGAGAATATTATTGTACACATTATCATCATATGTCCTTTGCTGCTGTGGTCGTGCTGCGGTAGCATTGTCACCTCACAGTAAGATGTTGTCCTGTTCGATTCTCAGCTAAAGCGTCTTCTGTGTGGAGACATGTGTGAATGGGCATATCTTCGTTGAAAACTGTCGTCAGGCCTGGCAAGTCGGTACATAAAAAATCTACTGCCAATCATTAGCGGACCAGAGTTCCACTGTGGTGACCCCTAACCGGGAAAAGCCAAAAGATACAAGATTATCATATGTCCTTTCTTACTTCACACATTAATTTCACTTATTTCTGACATGCTCCATTGCTATGTCCTGTGCAGACATGATCAACATACAGCTCTGCAGAGTGTTTAGTATGATAGGCAGGGGTTTGAATCTGGAAATATCTATTCTGTCTGTCTGTCAGAAAAGTGTGTCACACAGGAGTGGCTTATGCAAAGAAAATGTTTATGGCATGGTCAGAGGGCCAAATGTTTAAGGCATCATCCTCCGAGGCAGGGTAGGAAAGTGCTGTAAGCCCTTCAAGTGTGTTTGTCATAATTCACACAGTATGCCTGTTTCTGTGGTGTCAAGGATTAATACACAGCTGTGCTTAAGTCTGGCAAGATGCAAATGTTGCATATGCCATTGACTGTTCACAGGCATTACTTAATTTTCAGATAAAAGTATTCTGTATTTCATATCTTCATCCAAACATTGACGTGTCACAGTAATTTTTTTCTTCACACTGAAGAGCTATATAGGACACAAGGACTTCATAACAGTTCTTATGATATAATGATACACAAGACTATCATAAAGTGTGATAGAGCCTGTGTTAAGACACTTTTTTGGGTGTTTGTGTTAACATGTTGTTATAGCAATGTGTGCTATAACTTCTTGTAAGGATGCCCAGTGCACTCATGTACTAGATGCACTCCATATAAGAACACCAGCCTTGAACTACTGAAATATGATCAGGTCTGTGTTGTCATTTGTGAATTTTGAGTGTTATTATATTACTATTTAGGATGTACATGAATATACAACACATGCTTATCCAATACATGTCTCAAGGTAAAATACTCCCCATTTATGGCTGCCAAATGACAACAAATGGTAAAGCATGTCCCTTTCTGATGTGCATGACACAACAGCTGTAGGGCTCATTTCTTCTTGTTTTTGTCATGGTGAAGTGGAGAATATACCAGTATAGTCAGTTATCACACATACATTCCCTGCATATACGTCATATTTAATATCTGCAGTCTATGCAAATACTCTGTAATGTATCCACAATCCTTGCTGTTATCTCAACTGGGCATGTTATCAACAGTAATATCACATTTACTCCCTTTGTTACAATGTTACATTGTATCTCTTTCACATCCTTTGTTAGCATGCCCATGCCCATTTTAACTATGTGCAAGTGGCAAGAATTGTGGACAGGATTAATTATTATTACATTAATATAGAATTTTTTTATGTTTAAATTGTTTCCTTGTGACATAATCACATTTAACTGCATTATCTGAGTACATTTTCTCCATTTACCCTCCCTCTTACTTATATCTGTAATTACCATTGTATTCTATATACACTCTGCTCATTTAATGTCCCATTCTTAATCAGCTTGCTCTTACTTCATATAAGCTGTCTGAAAGTGCTCGCATAATAGGTTTGCATACAGGCAAACTGTTTTGTTTGCCTTACATGTTTGTGCTTGCCTGCACCTTTTAATCTCCACCAACACTGCTGCTGGCTATGAAAATGTGCTTATAAATGTAATGACTTTGCATCTTGCCATGCTGGCCATCCTTGGTCTGTGTGCTAGTGTATATTTGACATTGATGTGGTGTTCCATTGCATGTGTGAGCTTGCATAGCCTTAGCTACACTTGGACATGGTTGCCTACCTTTCCTGTGATGCAGAACAATTTGATCATGTCTACCTTCTTAGTATGAATCCTCCATTATGTATGCCTATTGCTATATCTTCTAATAATCTGGCTTCCCCAATTTAATACGCCATCATTTTCTCAGGCCATGAGTACTATGTCCACTGTCATGCAGACTTGAGCAGCTATAGGATGTGTCTGTCATGTTGTGGCCTGCTTTAGTGCTGCAGAGGTACAGCATTTGTCTTTAAATCCCAGCCCTAATGACTACTGCTCAGCCATTTACTCAACAAGATAGATTTTTCATTCCCTCTTGCAGGAACGGTGAAAATATAGTCCTTATACTGCAGGATCAGTGGGTTTTATTACTTAGTTTATCACAGACCAATTTACCCCTGAGGTGGCAGCTGTACATGGACCAAAACACAAGCTGAATCTGCATGACTTTACATGTTCCTCTAAAAGGAATCAGATTATCCCATCACATAACTTTGTGATGGAAAACCCTGCTACAAGCCTTCCCGTTCTTTGTTCTGGAGAGGTGTGTAATGCAGTGACATCCTGTTGTTCACCCTTCTAAGGAAAAGAAACTAGTGATCCAGCACTCACTAATTTCTCTCTCCTCAGTCCTGTCTTCAGAACCTGGATCAGTACTTAAATCCTGGTCATTGATCATGGAGGCAAGCACATTTCCTGACCTGTTTTAGACTCGCATGGTCTGAGAGCATCTCAGTCAGCTGTAAAATATAAAATGTATTGTATTAGTTCTTATACAATACCATAACATATATTTCTGTTCCTCAGTACATTGCTCCCATCTTGATTTTTATATTTTACTACACAGAATATACATACTTCATTCAATAAACATAATAAGTTTTATAATTTGAGAACCGCAAAAAGTGAAATGGTGTTGTTGTGCACATTATGGTTTTATTTCTGTTATGCAGGGTAAGAAATATAAACTTTAAAGAGGCTTCTCCATGCCTTGTGCTATACTATTAAGCAAGGTCTTCAGATTATGTAGTCACATGCCTTGCTAGTTTTAAACAGACTAATAAGAATGTAAACTGCAGGTGCAGATTGCCTCAAGGAAATATTATCCTGCCTTCAGGACCTGTTTCAATGCAGTGGTTGCATAAACCATCCTACGTACTGCATAAAATGGCTAATTAATTCAGTCTCTTGCTTAGAAAAAACATCACAGTGCATAGTGTGAAATCACCTGGTGCTGTGATAAAATCTGTGCTGTCTAACAGTTAATTGCAGTATCCAATATGCAGAGTATATCTGACAAAAGCAATGGCATAAAAATAAAAATAAATGAACTAGAAACATTTGGAAGATACCCATTACAAATGAAAACTATACACTGCAGTAAACTTAAATATTAATCCTGTATCTTGTCAAACGTTAGGTGCCAATTTAGATTCTGTAGTGTATAGAATGGATGCTAGAAGTCCAGTCTTTTCTTTTTGTCTTGCTACTTCAACTGTCACTTTGTTGGGAACAGTGGGGAATGATCTTGTGAAGTTATGCATAGATAAAACTTACAACTGTTTGAGGGTATGGCCACTGATGATGAAGGAAAGAAACAACAAAAAAAGAAGACCACGACTGAAATACTTTGTCAGTATACTGCAACATTATGCTAGAAATTCAGAGTTGCATCAAAAACAGGAATTTTGCTACTAAATGTATAACAAGTAAACTTGCACTCTTGCCTTGATTGATCAAGAAGTATAGTCTAACATTTAATCCCAAGCAATTTCAATACTCTCATGAGTGAATCAGGTAAAAAAGAAATTTGTTTAACCTCCCAGCATGAGATAGATAGATAGATAGATAGATAGATAGATAGATAGATAGATAGATAGATAGATAGATAGATAGATAGATAGATCGAGATTATGTGAGGATGTTGTTTCTAAGCACTGTTCTCCAATTCCTTTCAGACCTACATTTTTCAGTAAAGTCATTAAAACTTTAAATAACAGAAAACTGTATGTTATATAAATATAAAGAGTGTAGTACATTAAAACATAAAAACATAGATACTGTAATTTTTTAACCATGCATACATCTGAGTTCAGACCTCTTCTCCAGAGCATTGCACTATATTGATTTCTTCTAAAATAAGAGATGGCCCATTCACTCCCAATGACCTCATTTATTCCTTAACCGATGTGAAGGTCCTATTAATCTATTTGTTCCCCTTTTGAATTGAGAGCTGGGCAATGGGTAGATCATCATTCATGTTAATGACCTTATGATGGCCTGTGCCTTTGATTAAAGTGACTGCTTTAGAAAGATTCCCTACACATATTATGCAAGACATAGCGTAACCTCACTGGCTTACATGGTGCTCAAGCCAAACACCTGCTGTTACCAATAACTACTCCCTGATCTTTGTACATTTATTCTTGGGATGCCTATGTCTGATGAACAGTGTGGTCAGCCAATGCATGGGTAAGGTGTGCCCGGTGTTGGTTTCGCATACATAATTTTTGCTGTAGTGTATCTGATTTACAGAAAAATGGGCTCCCTATACAGGATCAAATATTTTCTCACTCCAACAGCCAGAACTACTATTGCCCACTCTCATCTAATCTCAACACTCCTCTATGCCTCACCAATTTACACCAACCTATCCAAGAAGAATCTTCTTAAACTCACTTCATCTTACAACAACATTGCCAGATTTGCTACTGGTAATCGCTTTAGAACTCATCACTGCCAGAATCTAAAATAACTAGGATGACTTGAACTGCAAAATCAGCTTTATTTTAACCAACTAACCATTGTTCATAAGATCCTCAACCAGCCCAACAGCACCCCTATACTCTCAAACCTCATTACTCCATATAAAAATCTTAATACCTTATGCTCTGCTAACAAACCTCTACTTAGTATTCGTAAGTCTAGCAACATGGCAGGAAACTCTCTTTATGCTAACACAACAGGGAAATACTGGAATCTTCTACCTAGTGATCTTATATCACTTCCTTCCCTACCCCACTTCAAACAAAAACTCAAAATATACCTTAGAACACACTGGCTATGCCCTTGCACTAACCCTGACTAACGTACTAACTTAGCAACTAAGTTTCTCCTAACTCCTCTCTAATTACAATTTAATGCTCTTTCTGCAAACTTTAGAAGAATATCAAACCCGCTTTTGTCATGTTCCACCTCATATGGATATCTTGGTCAACATATAATCAATACTCTTATGTTACCGTTCTCAGGAAATTGTAAATGTTAAGATTAATCTACCTCATGAGAATATCCTGTCCCATATTATTGTAAATTTTTGTCTTGTAAAACTGTAAAATGTTTGTATCTACTGCTATGTTAACTTGATTGTAACCTTACAAACACTGTTTTTGTATTTTAACCTTATACATTTTGTCATAATGTATCTTTCTTTGGAGCTTTTCTCCCCGGGCCTCCACTGAAAATGGACATATATCCAGTTGGACTAGCCCGGTCAACAAATGTAAAATAAAATAATAAATAAAATAAAATTTACTCTTCTGTACTATGTTCTGAAGCCTTATGTGAGTCACTGCCTCTCTATTAGTGCCATGATATCATATGCCCACCTTATGTACTGTTGGCTACTCCTCTGACTAAGTCTCCACTGTCTTTTGGGCTGCGAACTATTGCCACTGCAATTGCCCACCCTGCTGTTACTGCTTCATAAGTGCAATATTGTGTAACATTGCCGACACGTACACTATTTTTGCACATGTGCAAGGGTAATACCACAGGGAATCCAAACAGCAAAAGCATACCTACGGCTGTCCAAGTAATCATTCAGTAATGTTTATTGTTTTTGATTAGAGCAAAGTTATACCTATGGCCTGTTTATTTCTATGGATTTCTAATAGATGTCATGAGCCAGGATTCCAGGACATATCTGCCATCACAGCTAAGATGCCTCTGTGAAAATGCATTCCTTGCAAACTGCTGTTAATGGCCACAGGTTTGCAGTAAGAGGGAGACATGATAATGACTTTGGTGACCTGTGTATGCATTGTAGATGATGATGATGATGATGTCCTGTGCATTACAGACCACCTGATAGTTGATGTAGTAAAACCTTTTTTGCTGCACCTACCTCTATCCCAGTTCACCATCTGGGGCCTTTATTTCAATATGGGTACAGTCTATGGCCCCTAATACCTCAAGGAAATTGGTTATATCATAGAATCACACATGGTGATGGCTTTCTCCTCAGTAGTATGTGGGGACCACACTCCCTCCCTTACATGGTAAATCATTATCAAAAAAATTGATGGAGTATTCTTAAGGTGGATGCCCAAGATACTCCAACTATATCCTCAGTTGGCCACTGGAAGGTCACTGTTGTTACCAAATGTAAAGCCACATATACCTCAGTATCCACTTAAATGCTGCATGACTCTCATGAGTCTGCAGATGAGATCACCACATGTTCACAACTTATTGAGTGGTGTCCCAGTCAAAGTGGTACTGCTACACAATGTAGGTGTCTTGGAGTCAATGAAATATCAAAGCATGGGCAGATGACCCTGTGCCTCACCTTTGGCAGTGATGTTATACACCATCAGGCAAGACAGCAGCAATGAGAACCTCTTGTAGATACACATTTACTAGAGCTGCAACAATTCATTCAATCTAAATATCAGCATTCAAATATACAGCAGGCACTAAAAGGATTTAAATAGGGGCAAACAAATCTCAAACTGGTGCTATACACCTATAATATTATTCTTACCCAAAGTAATCCAGAAAAGGGATTAGAAATATTACTACCAAAACTCAAGCAGTTTAGTCAGATATCTGCCTATAAGATTAATATTGAGAAGACAAAAGCAAATGGCATCAACATTAAGGATCAAGAGAGACAGTGCAAGGAAACTTCCCACAGATTAAATACCATTGTAGAATTAAATACTTTGGGGTCTGACTAAGAATATTTATAGGACTCCACGAGGAAAACCTATTCAGATCTGTTAAACTCCAAAATGGAAAAGTTTGAACTTGGATCTAGACCATCAAATTCATGTGTTAAACTAGCAAACTAGCAGGGGGTCCCTCATAAGTTATATCTAGGACACACAATTTTGACTATTCCCATAGCATTGGCTATAACCCATGGCATTATAACCAAATTGTGAGATATTTGTGTATTTGAAGACATTACATTATTTTATTGCTGCAAGGCACACGTGCTTAAAATTTGCTTAAAAGAGTTGTGTAATATGTCTCATTGTCACACAATATTGCATGATGTTAGATATACCCAAATGCATATGATGCATAATGCTGTGTACTACATGAACTACAATATGAACTGGCACCTCACCTAAGTGTCATGTTTAATCATAGCCTCACCTCAGGTTTCATGCCCACTGAGTGGCGCAGAGCTACAGTTATCCCAATCCACAAGGGGGATCCATCTTGGATCATGGAAACTACTGTCCCATCAGTCTGACAAGCCTTATCTGCCATGGAGCATATTATCATGGAACTTATAAACAAAGACATTGGCAACCTTCAAACACTGGACCCCACCCAGTTTGAGTTTGTGAAGGGCCGATCTTGTCTCCTGAACCTGATTGACTTCTTTGAATCAGTCTCCAGAGCCATGGACCAGGGTAAGGTGGTCCACACAGCCTATCTAGACCTTGCCAAGGCCTTTGACACCATCCCCCACTCTGGAATCATAGATAAACTTACTAAGTTGGGCATCAATCCCTATGTCACCCAATGGGTTGCTAAATGGCTTACTGATAGAACCCACACTGTAAACGTAGCCGACTCCAAATTCAGCTCCAGACAAGTGACAAGTGGAGTACCTCAGGGTTCAGTCCTGGGGCCGCTCTTGTTTGGCATCTACTTCTCTGAAGTACAGGTCAACACTAAGGGACTCTGGCTAACAAAGTTTGCAGATGACTGCAAGCTGGGAGCCATTATTGAATCCCCAAATGATGTGGATACTCTACAAAAGGGCCTTACAGAAACAGATGCTTGGTGCCAGAGCCATGGGCTCAAGCTCAATGCCAAGAAATGTATTGTTATTCCCTTTGGGAAAAACATGTATCCATGAATTACCATATAGGTGGCAGTACACTAAACACAGAAAGTGTGATAAGAGACTTAGGGACACAGGTGGACAGTGGTCTCACCTTCGATAACCACATCGCCACAACAGTCAGGAAATCCTTCTATGTGGCACACCTCATCATGAAGGGCTTTTCATCCAGAAAAAAGGAGGTCATTGTCCCACTGTACTCATCCCTCATTAGACCCATTATAGAATACAACGCCCCATTTGGTATGTACCTCTCAAGACATCTGCAACAACTAAAAAGGCCTTAGAAATACCTCACTAAAAGAATCACAGGCCTAAAGCAGATGCCCTATGTTGACCACCTTAAAAAACTCCAGCTATACTCTGTTGCATATCGTCTACTCAGAGGCGATCTCTGCTTAACATACAAGGCCTTGTCAAACCCAGAGCTGTTGGACATGCTACACTTAAAGAAATCCCAATCCGTCAGAGCTACACGCTCCAGGGATCTAAACCTTGTCATCACAATAAACAAAACATGCTGGTGGGATAGGTTCCTGACCCAGAGACTCCCCAGACTCTGGAATAGATTGCCCATACATGTCAAGCAGAGTGCCTCTTTGGACCTCTTCAAGAGGAACCTTGACGATTGGATGAGAGAAAGGAAATTCACCCCAGGGATCACGTCAGTCGCCCTGCTAGACAGGGGTCCAGGAAAGTAAATTAATGTGGGAAGAAATAGCCAGGGAATTATTATGGCTAGGCTTGTATAGGCCCTAGGGCTGATAGCCTAGTACCAACCTATGAACCTATGAACCTATTACTGTGACAGTAGACTCCCATTTATGAACAATGTGTACATAACTTTGGATTCAACCAACAGCTCACTATATTAACAATATACAGAACACTGTCTGTCTGTGTGATAAGTCAAAAAATGAATGGCTATAAAACAAATGGATATTACCAACCCAATCTGTCGCAAGAAGAAACAAGACTACTAAAAGAATTAAGTTACAATGACATGATTAGGGTTATGAAGCCAGATTGGGGGGGGGGTGATACTTATGGAACAGTGGGATTATACAGCCAAAATGCTGGGAATTTTGAATACAGGAAATAGGTATGTACCTCTCTCCAAAAATTGACTTAACATTTCATATAGGGAAATAGATTTGATTTTAGAAGACAATTTGATGCAGGGACTTATTGATTTACAGTTATATCAGTTCCTGAGAGTACAAAGCCTATTATGCCAGCAATTTTTGGAATCCCCAAAGGTCACAAAGGGGTAGATAATCCACCTTTGAGACCAATAGTTGCTTCCCAAGGGTCAAAAACATAACCCCTAGCCATTTTTGTGGACACTAAACTAAAAAGTTTCTATAAAACATACTCCCACATTCTCATTGATTCTTGGGATTTTTTGAATAAAATTGGGACCACGGGATATAATGGAAATATTATATTTTTAACTATTGATGCCAAGGATCTTTTTTTCTGTGATACCCCATAAGATTAGACTAGATTGGTTTGAAAAGATGTTAGTTGAATTTGGCTTCCTGACACCAGATGACTTCAAATTAGTATTGGATAATATGGAAATGGTGTTAAAATATAATTATATATATTTTCAAGGGGAATTGTATCATCAATTGGATGGGGTTGCCATGGGGTGTTCCTGTGCCCCCATCTATGCAAATGTAGTAATGTTATACTGGGAGACACATTTTGTTTTTAAATCTAGTTACTATGAATATATAGATAGATATTATAATATCCCAGATGACATATTTATTCTATGGCAGGGACAATGTGAATTAATTTCTCCCGTCATGGAATTCTTGAATCATACCACTGATTTTTTACAATTCACCCATGAGATAGGCCTAGAAGAAATCCACTATTTAGATGTCAGACTAACTAAGGATTATATTAACAATAGTTTAAAATGTAATATTTATAGTAAAGATTGTTTTTTCAAACTCCTATTTGCATTATGACAGTGATCATCCATATTTCCTAAAGCATAATATTGTTAAGGGACAGATGGTAAGAATAGCCAGGATGACATCAGAGGAAAATGATTTTTTAAAAGAAATTGACTATGTACACACACTGTTCGGAGAAAGGGGATATCCAGACAGTTTAATTAACCCCATTAAAAATACTATTGTTAAAGGATGGGGGACTATTTATTTACCCCTACTTACAAGTGGAGAAGTTATAAGCTGTAGAAAGAAATTGAATGTCACTGAACGAGTACTACCCCAGATACCATATTTGGTTATAACCCACAGTGAGATTATAGGCTAGGTTAAGAAGTGTATTAATGACACTTGGGATATGTTTAAAAGAATGCCTAGCAAAGTGGACTTTTTTCAGTGACCCCTCAGATATAGTTATAGGAGGAATTATAATTTAAAAGAGATTCTAGAAAGGAAAAAAGGAGAACACAAGGGAGGCGCAAGTCCCCGGCTGGTTACATTTAAATGTGGGAGATGTTCCCAGTGTCAAAGGATTCAAAGAATTATGTATGCCCAGCATTTCTTACAAACTTAAAAGCAAGACATACTCCAGTTGTTACACTGGAGGGGTGGTATATCTTGCTTATTGCATAGCTTTCTGGGCATATTATATAGGGAAAACTGAATGCAATTTGAGACAGCGTATATATGAACATATGCATGATATAACTAGAAACAAATTACAATAATGCTTTATATAGACATATTTTAACATGTGATAAAGCGGATTACAAATTTTGGTTGTTGGAAGAAGTGAAACATAATGAGAGGAGGGGGAGAATGGGAAACTAAATTAGAATATCTAGAGATGGTCTGGCAACTGAGATTGGATGTATGTAACAACCCAGAGTTGAATGACCATATCACTTTTACCCCAGCTTTCAAACTACTAGCTACCAACCTAAAACAAGTAAAAGAATAAATAATTTGTTATAGATAGTTAATAATACAGAAATTTAGGTTAGAATGTATATATATATATATATATATATATATATATATATATATATATATATATATATATATATATATATATATACACACATATATATATATATATATATATATATATATATATATATACACACACATATATATATATATATATATATATATATATATCCATACTTTATATGTTCACTAGAAAATTGTGCTGCTAAAAAGTTGTGCTGCTAAGATGTATTTACTGTGGTGCTAGGATGAGTTTTATGATTTTATGGTAATTTTTATGGTATTTTTAACTTTTTGACAAATATATATATATATATATATATATATATATATATATATATATATATATATACTAGCATTTAGTTGGATATTTTAACTACATATTTCTACTAATTATATTATATTATATTATTATATTTACTAATATATATTTATAACACATCTACATATTAATATAACAGGCACTCTAAGTTTTTTATGAAATTGTATTTTAATAGTCATTTTTATATATATATTGTACATATTTATTATATATTTGATAGCCTATAATGGAATGTTAAGAGTTTACTTTAAGAAGTTAATTAGACAACCAATGAGGAATGATCTACAATTGTTTAAATAGGGAAAATGTACACAGATGCCTGATTCTGATGAAGTCTCGGATAGGAGATGAAAGCACTTAATCCAGTAGTTTGTGCATTATTTTGTACTTTTATTTAATAAATGTGGCTTTCGTATCATGGATTGCCTGTTTCTCATGGTTCTGTATACTGTGGATATTTTAGATTGATTTCCCTGCAGAGGGGAACTACAGGAGGGACAGCCTTTATTGGGGCCAGCATCGAAGTGAGTGTAGTTTGTGGATTTGTGCTTCATTTTTGGTTACTAGTTTTGTGTCTATTGTTTAACTTCCATGCATACCATTTAAGAATCCCTTCTCTGGTATATATCATGTATACATATATATATATATATATATATCTACAGCAAATTGAGATGTATGGGGAGAAGAGAGACTGACAGAGACAGAGAGAGAAAGAGAAAGACAGAGACAGAGACAGAGAAGGTTGTGAAGAAGGATGCTGGAAAGAAGATTTTTGTATAATATGTTTCTTGTTAAGCAGATATGAAGTGGATTGTTTTTTGATTAATGTGTCATGTGCATTGGGATACTTATCATCTGTCTTTCATCTTATTTTTTTCTTTCTAGGCACATCTGGTTTGGATTTTGCATGCCTACAAGCACATAGTAGGTACATTGTTTTTGTATTACTGTATATAAAGTAGATTTATATATTCATTAAAGTAATTTTTATTACATTTGAATCTCGGATTGCTTAAATTGCATTTTCTATAACATAGGTTTGATAACTTTTTATTCTATTTCTCACTTTGTTGTGTTAATTACTTATTGTCATTGGTGATCCTGACACTGGCACTGTGGAATTCCTCCCAATTGATTAGAGAATTGCTAGCCTCTGATAGTGATGGTGGTGATGATGAGGCATAGTATGGGGGGACAGTGGGCAAGTCTAACATTGGGATTGTGACTCTCACATTCCCTGCCCATATTTTGGGCACATTGAGAATGTCTGTACATACCCATGATATAGATCCCTCAGAGATAGCACAGGTTGAGGGTGACACATTTGAGCAGGGTAGTGTGGTTACTTCATTTGCAGATCTGGTTGGGTCTCCTGGTAGCCATTGTGCAGGTGTTGTGAGTGGTGCTTGGATGACCCTGCTGTTCATCCTCCTCCTGATGTTGGTATGTCAGTACGTGCCAAGCAAAATACATGTAGGATCATCACAGAGGCACAGGCATGTTCCACCAGAGCCTTGGAAGAAATAGTGTGACTACTAAATGTTGTACATTTTGACATGTGAGACTGTCTGAACTGTCTGGGTGATTCCTTGGACAGGATGAATGTTACAATGGATTGAGCCAACTCTGTATGAGATGCTACATCATCAGGTTTTAGCCAATGGGGCTATGGAAAATTCCGCTCCTACAGTGGCACTACTTCCATCAGTGATTGAGGTGTCAACTCCCAGATATGGTAGACGACATGTTCATGGACCTGGACATCATCATGGTGACAGCTCATCCAGCAGGCATCATTTGTGTTCAGATAGTACCCTGACTTCTAGCCTGGGCCATGGAACTATCAGTGCAACTCCTGGCAGAGGTAGTTCTCAAGTTTGGGGGAGATGATGGTGAACTGACTACTGTATTATAAATGGTTTTCTCCTGTCTGAGATGCAAGAACATTGTGCTAGCACAGTTACTTTTATTGAGTTCATGCAGACCCAGACACATTATTTATTTATTATTATTTATTTCCAGTTTGATGACCGGGGAGGCTCACTGGGCTCAAGGAGCCCATTTTCAGTTGAGGCCCTGGGAGAAAAGCTCCATATTACATAGTAAAAATAATCAAAGTATAAAAGCAAAACTGAAGAACATACATTACATATCAGATAAGAGACAAGTTGTATATTGGTTATATAGCATCCAAAAATTGTATGATGGCAATAAAGAAAATTCTTCCCAGAAAGGGGAGAATAAAAGGTGGAAAGCAAACTATTTACAATGTATACATTTATGATATTGACATATTCAGAGACAGGCAGTTGTATAATAGAAAAAGTTGGAGAGCATTAAAGATCATTGTGCCCAAAACAGCTCACATACACACACACACACACACACACACACACACACACACACACACACACACACACACACACACACACACACACACAACACACACACACACACACACACACACACATACACACACAAACGCATTTTACATGAACAATTGCCAAATTATAGTGATCTGTTGGCACTGGCCCTGAAAATGATATACCTGCTGAAAACTGGTTCCTTATCTATTCACAATAGAAAGTAAAATATAAACATATTATAAAAAGCACTGTGTAAAATCTATAGACTTTAATAAATGACATTGCCATTTGTTTGGTGTCAGACTTGCCCTGCTGTAATGCCCCCCCCCCCATCTCATGCCATGCAAGTGATGATGCTTGTGTCCTGTCCTTTGCACATTTCTTTGTGACTTTGGGTTGTCTGTGTCTGATGCACAGAGTGGATAGCTAATGCTTCCTTAGTCAGATAACTTGCTTTAATCACATGTATTACAAAATATGTTTCATTAAGATTTCTTTTTCCTGCTCAGTTGTAAATTATTTATTACATACATGTTAATTGTCATTATACTGGTTGTATTATTCTAATTCAGTCTTACTAGTTATGAATTGCTGCTTGTTGTTAAACTTGTGCAAATGATGACTAACACTGACCTGCTCATTTTTGGGTTATCTGTACTGGTCAAATGTCATGTGTGATGCACAATACTGAGTAAAATCATAGCTATGCATTGCATAATTCACTCATGGCTTACTGCTGACATTACTGTAGAGATGAGCTATGTTTCATCTTATCCACAAATAAGTATTTGCATATTAAAGCAATTAATGAGAATTTTTTTTACAACTTCAACACATATTTTTGATAATATTGCAGTTACAAGTTGTGTCATTGGTGGCTGAATCTGTCTGACACTGGCAAAAGACAACCATTAAATTATTAAACAAAAGTTGAGGACTTTGGCAGGCACCAGTTTTAATATTTGTTTGTGCTTAAGCTCTCAGGGCCGGATTCATGATGGCTTGCACGGAGTCTAAGAGTAGCGTAAGACTCTATGGAGCTATCATGTCTGACGAGCGATCCACGAACAGCCTACAGGGGCGTGTAAGAGAGCTCCTAAAATGACTCTTACATGGATAGGGCTTGGATACGCAAATTATCTCACTTGCAGCCGAAAGGCATGCAAATGAGGTAATTTTGCGATCCATGAAGCACAAACCTGTACATGTAAGGGCCGAGTTATCTGCAGAAATGTACTCAGTTGACAACTGAGTACCATTCGGCAAATAGCACAATGGAGCATTGTCAGCTCCAAATAAAGGTTACTTATGTTCCAGGAAGCATGCCAATGGCCAAATATGTGGCCACTGGCAACGTACCTCCATGCAAAATTAAAATAAAAATGTTTTTTTAAATGGCCTGCGCTGAAAAAAAAAACAGAAAAATAAAAATTTAAAACCCATAAATGTGGGTTTTATGCAAACCATCAATTTACAATGTAAGGGAATAGCAGGCTGAAAGCAACATGGCCACTGAGTAGGGGTTGCTAAGGGGGGAAGCTCAGTGTAAGACATGTAACTAAGCATTAGTTGGCAATCCTATGTAAATGAGTGTTAGGATAGTGAATCGCACTTATACATAGCAAATGAGCACATTCCCTGGAGTGTAGGAGTGGGATAAGGGGGAGTAACAGAGTAGGAGATACGTGACATCACAGGGGGGTATGTATGAAAGAAATGAAGCTCATTGGAGCAGAGTGGCATGCGAAAGCTGTCAGTTAGGCATCACGGAAAGAGGTGTGTCAACAGGTAGACATGGGAAAGCCAAGAAATGGAAGGTGTACACTGTGGATAACACCAAAGTTTCTTGCTGAGCGTGCATGCGTGTGTGTGCACGCTGGGAAGCCCCAGTAAGATGGAGTGCATGCGTGTAAGTGTGAGTGCGTGCGTTTATGCCAGAGTAAGCATGTAGAACCCTGTTTAAAGACTTGTAAGCGCGTTTGCACTAGTATGCATGCGTTTTAACCCGAACAAGCAGGTTGTAGTCCATCGAAGCATGTGTGCGTGCGTGTTAGCTGCTGTGCGCGTGTTTGCCCCTGTATGAGCGTCGCTCTCCCCTGAGGAAACAGACAGGAAAAAGGAAGCACAACAAATTATAGGAAGCTACCATGGAATACTAGCAGAGCTAGCAGGTGAAAGCAATCAAAATCAGGCAATTACACAGGCAGAACAGTAGCCCAGCCCAGCATTGAAAACTCTGCAAACAACAGTGCAGTATGTGTCTCTCAAGAGACACTGCAACACTGGAGTAAGCTACTAGAAGTGAAAACTAAAAAAGCTTCACTCAGACAAAAAATGCTAGGGGCTGCCATAGCTGTTATAAGGCGACATATGCAACATGCTGAGGGTGGTGACAATGCAAATGCTGCCGGACAACCCACAGTGAGGAGACAGAGAAGAGTGTACAGGCCCAGGGTCACCTACCAGGGGTTACATGAGCTGGAGATAGTGGAGCACTATAGAGTGGACAGAGACCTCCTGCAGCAAATTGTTGAGCTGTGCAGGCCATGCCTCACACACAGACCCAACAGAGGGGAATCCATCCCAGTGGAAACCAAGGTATGTGTTGGCCTAAGAATATTAGCAACAGGTAACTTTCAGAGACCAACTGGTGATATGATGGGGATATCACAGGCATCAGCATCCAGGGTACTGCACCAGTTCCTGGATGCCATGTCAGCACATGTCGGTGATCATGTATATTTCCCTAATTCCCGTGAGGTATTGGCAAGCAATATGCTTCTCTTCCAGCAAATAGCGGAATACCCTGAGGTAGTGGGTGCAATAGACTGCACGCATATATGCATCAAAGCACCAGCCGGTGAGCGGGGTAGGGCCTACATTAACCGCAAGGGCTTCCCCTCCATCAACTGCCAGGTTGTGTGTGATGCCCAGGGCATAATAATGAATGTGTGTGCTGGCTGCCCTGGAAGCTACCATGATTCCCATATCTGGCATCTGACGCAGCTGTACCAGACATTTGCCAATGGGCACATCCCAAATGGTCACCTATTGGGGGATGCTGGCTATGCACTGGAGCCGTGGCTGATGACACCAATCAGAAACACACACACATCTGAACAGGAATGCCATAATGAGGCACACGCACAAACACGTAATGTAATAGAGCATGTGTTTGGGCTGCTCAAGTCACGGTTCTGGTGCCTGGACACATCTGGTGAAGCCTTGCAGTACTCACCAACTACATGTACCCAAATTGTCATGGTATGTGCTCTGCTACATAATATGATTCTGAGAAAACAGCTGCAGCAGGACCAGCATAGGCCCGGCCCAAACAGCCCCCCACCATTGCCAAGGCCATCACAGGCAGAGCGTGACTCAGAGGAGGAACAACCTGAGCCTGCCCCAGTAGGCAGAAGGAGGCGTGCCCAGTATGCCTTGGCCTTGGCAAAGAGACAACGCATAGCACATACACTGGCTCATTCGGAACCCTGAAAATGATACCTCTCTCTGACTCACACATATAGTAAAAGGGACGCCTAAGTTGACACAACCTGCTTTCAAACATGTACAGGGAGTGTAGTATGTGCATCGAACATAGACAGCCCTGCAGCACCACCTGAGGCATGAATCCCATGTGTTAAGCAATGTAACACCATGTAGTATATGCAAACCTGATGACCCATGAGTAACATCCTACCCTCACCAAGCATGATGCCACAATATGAAGACAAGATGATCAATTACAACAATTGGCTTAAGTATTGTTGTTAGTCAAAGGGGATCCGATGCCTGTCAGCCTGGGATGACATGCTGAGCAAGACACGATGCTCTGCTAGGGAAGGCTTGCACCTATCACCCCTGGCCTTTTGGATACTGGCAAAGGCTGTTGTCACCCCCCATAGTGCATTGAATAGGAAAGGCTCAAAACACAAACCCACCTCCATAGTTATCACAAGGGATACGAAACTAGAAGTAATGCTACCCAATGCCAGAAGTCTAAACTGCAAGATGCATGCAGTCCAAACTCTCCTCAGTATGGAGAATGTTGATATCTGTGCAGTAACAGAAACCTGGTTCAAGGATCCCAAGAGCACCCTAGCACTACCAGGTTACACCTCATACCATGCTTTACAGCCCCAAAACATGGAACAAACTACAAAAGGAGGGTGAGTATCAATAATTGTCAATGATACCCACACCCCCAGGTTGGTGCCACAGCATGAAGCAGCACAGACCATCCATGTGCAAGTAACAGTGGCTAAAACTGCCTCCCAGTTCATAGCCTGCTACAGACCACCCTCCTAAATCCAGGAACTCCACTTGGCCTACTTGAGAACACATGAAAATATGAAGGTCTCTCCAAACAACATTATATTGGGCAACTGCAACTACCCAAACATAGACTGGGAGCATTATTCTAGCTCCAACACCCTAGGCCAAAGGTTCCTAGACTTCATAAACTGAAATGCTATTGAAAAACTTGTCACCGCTCCCACAAGAGGGGTAAACATACTGGGCCTGATAATCACCAACATGGGGGCTCTATGGCCAAGACGAGAAGTGTATCCCTCACTGGTAAGATCAGACCATACAGTAATCTCACTGGATATTCACATCCTGACCCCAGCCCCTGGCCAGAAAACCACAGTGAAAAACATGTGTAAAGCAAATTATGCACTCCTGCAAACTGAGGTGGAATCCGTTAAAGCCCTTGTGCCTGTGGAAAATATGGGCCAGGCCTCAGAACCCTTTATGAATGCATTCTATGAACACCTTCAGGAATGCATGGACTATGCAATCTCAAATAAAACCAAGACCCTATCCTCCAAAGGCAGGCATCCTGTCTGATGGACCCCAGCCATTAACAAACCATGCAAGAGAAAGAGGAAGCTACTACATGATAGAGCAAAACCCAAAAAGGGAAGGCATCACTGATCAGTATTATGACAAAAAACTATGGCCACACATAAAATCCTCTAAGGCTAGCTATGAGATAAAAATTGTACAGGCTTTCTTTACTGATGGTAGGAACCTGGGTGGGAATTCCCAGATATGCTCAGAAGTAGTCCAAAATGACAAACAATACACCAAACCCACAGACATTGCCAATATCCGACCTGACAGGTTCAGTGCAAACTCCCCCCACCCACCAAAAGGCCAAATATCTATTGCAGCAGAGTGCTGGCCCCCGACATTGCAGATGCTCAGGTAACAGCCAGCGTCCCTAAAGCAAAACACACAGCATCAATGGGACCTGATGGTGTCCCGGGCTGCATCCAACATGAAGTCCAAGAAGAACTGAACACCAAATAAAACTACTGCTCAATCTCAGCCTTACCACAGGATATGTACCCAAACAGCCGTGTACAGCAACAGTGGTCCCTCTCCACAAAGGTGGTGCCTGAATGGATCATGCAAACTATCACCCCAGAATCCTGACTAGCATGGTCTGCAAAGCTATGGACAGGATCATCATGGACCTCTGAAATAAAGATATTGGGGACCTACAGACACTGGACCCTACCCAGTGTGGCTTTCTTAAGGGCAGATCCTGCCCCTTAAACCTGGTTGAGTCATTTGAAACAGTCACCAAGGCTATTGATAAGGGGAAGGTGGTCCACACAGCCTACCTGGACCTTGCAAAAGCCTTCCATACAATACCCCACGTGGTCATTATAGATAAGCTCACCAGCTTAAATATAAACCCCTATGTCACTAGATGGGTTGCAAACTGGCTCAAGGACAGAACTGACATGGTCAGAAATGCTGCAGCCATGTCAGAGTCCAAACCAGCTACAACTGGCATCCCACAAGGCTTTGTCCTGGGACCCCCCCTGTTTGGTATATATTTCTCGGAGGTACAGGCCAACATGGAAGGACTGTGTCTGAACAAGTTTGTGGATGACTACAAACTGGGCACCATATCTGACCCTCCAGCTGACACAAGCATCCTACAAAAGGGCCTCATAGAAACAGACAATTGGTGCCACAACCATGTCATCAAGCTAAACACAAAAAAGTGTATAGTCATCCCCTTTGGAAAAACAGTAAGTGCCCACCAATTACCACATAGCTGGTAACCCATTAAGTACAGAAGATGTAATAAGAGACCTGGGGAAACAAGTTGATAGAAATCTCACATTTGACAACCATGTGGCTGTAGTGGTTATAAAAACATTTCATATACACACCTAATCATGAAGGTAATCACATCTGGATCAGGGGAGTTCATCGTGCCTCTTCAGTCATCCTTCATCAGGCTCACAATTGAGTACAATGCCCCTTATGGGATGTACCTTAGCAGACACCTCCAGCAACTGGAAATACCCCAAATCTGCCTGATTAAACAAACTGCAGCTCCACACAGTGGCATACTGCCTGCCCAGAGGCGATCTGTGCCTGATGTATAAAGCCATGTCCAACCTGGAATCAATGCACATGCTGCACCTTGTAAAATCTGAATCCCATTGAGCTATGCACATGAGAGACCTGAACCTCAACACTGAAATAATTAGGACATGCTGTAGTGATTGATCCATAACCCAGAAGCTCCCTCCACTCTTGAGTAAATTCACAGTCCAGGTTAGCCAGAGAGTCCCTCATTGACTCTCTTCAAGAGATATCTTGATGAGTGGATGGCAGATTGTAGGTTTACCCTGGGTATCACTTTTATGTCACAGTTAGACAGAGGCACAGTATACCAACCTTGAAAAATGTCATGGCAAACTCCAGTTAAAATGTCTGTTGAAGGACAAACACACTCTGACTAAGATTTGAAATGCCCTAGGGCACATAGCCTAGTGTTTGTCAATGTCCAATCAAGTTGTGGAATACACTAGTAATGTTGGACAAGCCTGGTTTAAGTAGGCCATAGCTGAACAAAATGCAACATGGTCATACCTTAGTCTGGTGTGCTCAGTATGAATATTTAAAGCAGTGATGGGATTCAAACCCAGGATACTGTGCACCAGAGCGAAAGGACTGAACCACTACACTATGACAATATTATAGTGCTTGGTCAGTATAAAAGAATGTTGACAAGTGTATGCAAACTGTCCCATGGAAACCCTGCAGGCACAGCATAATCCCTGTTGGGTTCAGACACAAAGCAGTTGGGCAGTAAGAACACAACATGACTTCCAACACACACACACTATAAATGTCAAATATTGTTCAAGTTCACACACAACCCCAAATGTAGTGGACCTCAGATCTCAACATATGGAAAGGTCACACTGGGCATGCTCACACACTTTGATAAATGAGACATATGTCAGACAACAAACCATGGAAAGCCTGAACTGGGCATGCTCACACACTTAGGCCATGTCTCAGTATAGCAGTCAGCCACGCATATCTGGCATTTGTATGTGTTAAGCCAGGAACCTCCCACAATACAGAAATCTTCCCAGTGCACACAGTTAAATATCAACAGACATAAGTAATATACTGGACCCTGCCATGATCAAACATCTTCAAAAGATACACAAGTTGTTCATAAAAACAGGGAAAGCTATGGCAATAAAGACCTGCAAACAGTTTATCAGCAACAAATATTGTGCATCCCAAACATAAACATATGGGTGCAGAGGTCGATACTAGGCTGTTTGCCCTAAGGAATACATTAGCCTAGCCAGAGTGTATTTGGCATCTACCTCCCCAGTACAGTAGCCTACTGTGCCTCTGTAAAGTAGGTCACAGAAGGCACCATTTAAGGCTAGATTGCTGTGCCTCCATCAAGCAGGGACACAGTGGAGATCCCAGGGGTTGAATTTGCAATGCCACATCCATGTGGCTGGAGTTTGCTGGAGGAGGGTTGGCGAGGGGCTATGTCTAACATTAATTGTGATACAATTCCAGACTGAGGGGAGCCTTATCTGTAGTGTCTGTACAATTTCACTGTCAAAAGTTGCAAGTGATGATTTTGAGGGATTGAAGTGTCCTGCCAATACTGTTCAGAGATGTCCTGCCTCTGTGGGATATTGCTCTGTTATGTATTAGCTCACTCCTTCTGTTGTACAGTTTATATATGGCTGGGGTCAACCAGACAGGTCTCCTGTTGTGGAGGAGTCTTGGTTTTATTTGGGATAGCATGATCAATGAAAACCTGCAGGTGCTCATAGAATGCATTAGTAAAGGATTCTGCAGATTGGGCTGTATAATCCTCCAGCACAGGGCCTTTGAAGTATTCCACCCCAGTCTTCACAAGTGCAAAGTCTGCTTTTGAGAAATACTTTGTTAGCAGTGATTTCCTTGCCTGGGGGTGGTGATGGGATATGGACGTCCAGGGAAAGTTGATTATGGTCATATCTTAACAATGGTGGTCTACCTCTGGTGTGGAACATAGAGTCCCCATGTTGGTGATGATCAGGTCCAATATGTATTCCCCCTTGTGGCTGTGGTGACTGGTTCTGCCATAGCACATGGATTCACAAATTGTAGTGGCTGTAGGGTGATGTTGTTGAGGCCTGAGTAGTTCCCCCAGTCAATATTCCTGTACCTGAAGTTAACTACTGTAATGGCATATGTGAACACCTTCATATCCCACACTGTTCCCAGGGAAGCCAAGTGTGGTTCCTGGATATGGGAGGGGGTGGTCTGAACTACACACCAAAGCAAAAGGCAGTTTTGCACAATGGTAGTCATATATGTCTGGCCTCTCATGCTTAGTGCAGTGGTAACAACCCAGAGGTGTGTGTATCTGTGATGTATATGGATACACTCACTGGTTGTGTTGTGTGTTACAAGTCCTGTGTTCAAGAAGCATGGTATAAAACATAACCAGGCAGTGCTGATGTGCATATGTGACCCTGAACTAGACATCTGTTAAGGCATATATATTGTTATCCCCCATACTGAGGGATAGTAATAGATGTACATACCTCTTTGTAAAAACTGATGTCAGCACCCTATAAATACTGCAGGAGAAGAAAAGCCACCCTGTGATGTGAATAGCGTGCTGTGCTAATGTGTCTCTTTCAAGTGTCATAACATAGTTAGATAGCGGTTTGAATCCTGCAAATGCTCAGTGTGTGTGTGTTAGGTGGGGCAGGGGGTATGCATGTGTGTAATTCTCTTTGAAAGAAATGTCCCTTTTGACAAATGGAATAACACACTACATGATGTACATTCCTCTTTGTAAAGACTGATGATGTCAGCACCCTATAAATACAGCAGGAGAAGGGAAACCACACAGTAATGTGAACAGTGAGCAGCGCTAATGTGTTGCTCTCAAGTGTCATAGCTTAGCTAGGTAGGGGTTTGAATCCTACAAAAGCTATGTGTGTGTTTGTCACACAGTTTGTCAATGCGTGTTGGGTTTTGCTTTTATTATTGTATGACATATAATTATAATAATAATTGCAATGCACACATCAGGTATGTGTGTGCCACTTACAGATATGTACCTGTGACCTTCAATAGTTCCTATGTGTGAAGCCCACCTCATATGAATACAGTTGTTAACTGTGTCAGCATGTCCTGCAGATTCCCAGACTGTACGCCATACATGTATGTTGTTGACAATGCAGGCTACTGCAGTGATCTGTGTCCTAGGCCAACTGGGTGACACACACTCATGAAAGCTGTGATATATTAATGTGGTTGAGGGTTCATGTCTGGAGTATATGTCACACATGTTATAACACAGCAAAGTCTGTGAGTAATGGACATCCACTGTAGGTGTATGGCAACTGTTGCTGATATGCATAAAGACACCTTCTTGCTTAGGTGGTACACCAAGGGACTGCACAATACCTTTGGAAATGTGAATATCACAGGATAGACAAGAAAACACCTGTCCATATGTACACACCATTACCCGTTCTACATGATGGGTGCTGCCACCTACATGGTACTACTGGAATACTATGTTAAGTACATGCTGATGACAAAGTTACAGTTGCGTAACAGTAATAGAGCATGGCTTGGACAACAGGTATCTATCTGTATGATACCCTTGTGGTGGTCATGTGTGTCATGTGCAGAATGCATTGTAGGCCACTGTATACATTTCCAGTCGTGGATGAACATATTGCTAGTGTGTTGGCATATACGTGAGACTGCTATATGCCAAACAGTATTCTTCCCAGGGATGTGTGGAGCTCAGTTAGAATGGCTACTGGCATAGTGTAGTACTGCAGGGATATCTCTGACACTGGGTTTCCTACATCTGTGTATCAGTTGAGGATACATCATGTGATAGGTTCATAGGTTAATACTAGGCTATCTGCCCTAGGGCAGTTATAAGCCTAGCCAGACTGTGTTTGTCCTTCGCCACCCATTTTAAATGAATTTTGATATGGCCTTTTTCCAGGTTAGTATACTCAGCCTCTGTGTAACAGTGACACAGAAGTGATACCCGGGGTAAACCTACAATCTCCCATCCACTCAGCAACATTCCTCTTGCAGAGAGTCTTTAAGGGACTCTGCCTAACCTGGACTGTGATTTTATTCCAGAGTGAAGGGAGCCTCTGGGTTATGAATCTGTCCCTCCAGCATGTCCTGTTTATGTAAGTGACGAGGTGCAAGTGTCACGAGCACATAGCTCCATGGGATTTGGATTTTCTGAGGTGCAGCATGTCTATCAATTCCAGGTTGGACATGGTTCTATATGTCAGGCATCTGTTGGAGCCCTTTGATCCCCTTGGTGAGGTACTTTTGTAGACTTTCCAGTTGCTGCACATCAGGTGTCGGGTAAGGTACACCACAAAAGGGGCATTGTACTCAATTATGGGTCTGATGAGGGATGACTAAAGAGGCACGATGACCTCCTGTGATCTAGCTGTGAATCCCTTCATGATTAGGTGGCCTATATAAACTGTCTGTGTAACCACTACAACCATGTGGTTGTCAAATGAGAGTTTGCTATCAACTCGGGTCCCCAGGTCCCTAATCATGTGTACAGTACTTAATGGCTTACCACCTATGTGTTAATTTGTGGGCACTTTGTTTTTGCCAAAGGGGATGACTATACACGTTCTGGCATTTAGCTTGAGGCCATGGCTCTGGCACCAGTTGTCTGTTTCTATGAGGCCCTTTTGTAGGATGCTTCTGTTGGCTGGTGAGTTGATTATGGCGCCCAGTTTGCAGTCATCTGTGAACCTGCTCAGCCACAGTCCATCTGTGTTGGCCTGTACCTCTGAGAAATATATACCAAACAAGAGAGGTCCCAGGACTGAACTCTGTAGGATGCCACTTGTAACCGGTTTGGAGTGTGACATGGCTCCAGCAATTCTGACCATGTGTGTTCTGTCCATGAGCCAGTTTGCAATCCATCTAGTGACATAAGGGTTTATAGCTATACTGGTGAGCGTCTCTATAATGCCTGAGTGGGGTATTGTATAGAAGGCTTTTGCGAGGTCCAGGTAGGCTGTGTTGAACACCTTCCCCTCGTCACTGGCCTTGGTGACTGTTTCAAAAACATCGACCAGGTTTAAGAGGCAGGATGTGCCCTCAACAAAGCCGAACTGGGTAGGATCCAGTGTCTGTAGGTCCCCAATATCTTTATTTATGAGGTCTATGATGATCCTTTCCATAGCTTTGCAGACCAAGCTAGTCAGGTGTATGAGGTGATAGTTTTCAGGATCCGTTGAGGCACCACCTTTGTGGAGAGGGATCACTGTTGCTGTACGCCACTCCTTGGGTACATATCCTGTAGTAAGGCTGGGATTGAACAGTAGTTTTATGTTTGTGTTTAGTTCTTCTTGGAGTTCATGTAGGATGCAGCCTGGGACACTGTCTGTTCCCATTGATGCTGTGTTTTTGCTTTGGAGAGGGCGACTGAGCATCTCAGATGTCAGGGGGGCATCACTATGCTGGGATATATATTTGCCCTTGTGGTGGGGAGGGGGTGAGATGTTTGTGCTGAACCTGTCAGCAATGATGTTGGCAATGTATGTGGCTTAGGTGTATTCTTTGTCATTTAGGACAACTTCTGAGCATATCTGGGAATTCCCACCCAGATTCCTAACATAAGTAAAGAAAGCCTTGTGATAATTCTTAGTGTCTTGTGCAATATTTCTCTTGAAGCTGGCCTTAGACGATTTTATGAGTGCCCGTAATGTTTTCAAAATACTGATCAGAGATGCCTTCCCTTTGTGGAATATTGCTCGATCATGTAGTAGCTTCCTCCTTCTATTGTTTTCTGTTATGTGGCTGGGGTCCACCAGAAAGGATGCCTGTCTTTGGAGGATTGGGTCATGGTTATATTTGAAATTGCATGATCTGTGCATTCCTGAAGGTGTTCATAGAATGCATTTATAAAGGATTCAGCAGTGTGGGCCGTATGTTCCACAGGCCCGGGGGCTTTGAAGGATTCAACCTCTGTCTCGGTTTGGAGGTGTGTGGAATTTGCTTTAGACAACTTTTTCACTGTGGTTTACTGGGCAGGGGCTGGGGTTGGTATGTGAATATACAGTGAGATTACTCTATGGTCTGATCTTACCAGTGAGGGATACACTTCTGGTCTGGTGCATAGAGTCACCATGTTGGTGATGATCAGGTGCAGTATGTTTTCCCCTCTTGTGGGAGTGGTAACAAGTTGTTCCATAGCATTTGAGTTTATGAATTCTAGGAACCTTTGGCCTAGGGTATTGGAGCTACAGTAATGCTCCCAGTCTATGTGTGGGTAGATGAAGTTGCCCAATATAATGTTGTTTGGAGACACCTTCATATTTACATGTGTTCTTAAGTAGGCCAAGTGGGTTTCCTGGCTTTAGGAGGGTGGTCTGTAACAGGCTATGAACTGGAAGGCAGTTTTACCCACTGTTAGTTGCAAGTGGATAGCCTGTGATGCTTCATGCTGTGGCACCAACCTGGGGGTGTGGGTATCCTTGACATTTATTGATACTCACCCTCCTTTCATAGTTAGTTCCATGTTTTGGGGCTGTAAAACATGGTATGAGGTGTAACCTGGTAGTGCTAGGGTGCTCTTGGGAGCCTTGAACCAGGTTTCTGTTACTGCACAGATATCAACATTCTCCATGCTGAGTAGAGTTTGGACTGCATGCATCTTGCAGTTTAGATGTCTGGCATTGAGTATCATTACTTCCAGTTTCTTATCCCCTGTGATACCTATGTAGGTGGGTTTGTGTTTTCAGCCTTACCACCAGAATGCAAACATGTGCAGACATTACACTTTTGGAATTAACACCGATGTATAAAAAACTACAATGACAATCATACTGTTAATGCATCAGGCATGCTGGGATATGCCCACATTGATATCATTACACTGTACTGTAAACAACATGATGATATTACTACAGTGCTATGTAGTCACCCTGTGCATCAGCACCATGCTATCCTGTTCCTGCATCAATGTTACAGATTGCAGGAGGTGGCACAGTTTCATCATATGCACAGGGTGTGTACTTGGTATGCCAGAGTCTGTCATTGACACATCCAATCAACATGTATGTGTGTGTGTGTGTGTGTTAGTGAGGGACAACAGTACAAAATGGGGCAATGTTGATGCGGTGTGTGTGTGTATGTGTTAGCCCTAGTTGTTAGCATTATGCATGTGTGTATGCATGCACACAGTTCCACCACATGACTGCAATATACGGGTGTTTGTGGACAGCCACAGACTGTACCTGCCAGGTCATACAGATCACTGTCTCTGGCCACGGACACGGTACCTTTGCCTGGCAGGGGTGCTGCGGACAGTATCAGGTACTAAGCCAGACTGGGTACTGTCATCAGAAGCAGTTGGTTGATGACTGGACACATGTCCCTGCTGGGACAGTCCAGAGCCACGTGCACGTGGTCTTCTAGGACGGTCTGATGACAGCACAGACCAAGCATTGCTGGGGCTGGTACTGGCACTATGGGAGCGGCTAAGGGTTTGTTGTCGTCCGCAACGACTGCCAGCTGAGGATGTTGCTGTCATACATCCACGTCGACTCCTCAACCTTCCTGCATTGCCCTGGCTCATGGACATGTAGTTGTGGAGCAGATCTAATGTGTCCCCCCAACGTCTTTCAATGACCTCGCCGACAGTATGGATGGCAGCCGCAACGTCACACATAGTGTCATTCATAGCAGTGCAATGGCCTCTAAGCTCCCTCAGACCCTGTCTGGTGTAGTGTTCCATACGTGCCTGTGCCTGCATTACAGCCCGGAACATAGCTGAGGTTGAAAGACCTCTGTGGGCACGTGTGACAGGGGCAGTATGACTACGGAGGCTCCCATGAGACATCTGCCTGTGTGGTACCATGTCAGGACTCTGGCCATGGCTGCTGTGAGGGGATGCATGTGCCACTGATACCACATTACCCTGGTCAATGCCCACTGTATGCTGTCCCTCAGCTAAGGACATTGGTGGCAATGGATGTATTGGCAGGATGACTGTGTGCATTGATGGGGTTGACTGCTGTGTACTGTCGATTGGCTGACCAACAACAGACCCTGTCACACCTCCCTGTGCCATTACACATATATCATCATTATCACTATCCCCAGCAGTTGCTTCAGGTTCCCTGCTGCACGCCAACAGAGCAACACCAGAACCTGTGAGAGGAAGACAGGAAACCTAGTTTACAATGTGTACACAATGTTACCACAGATGCACATGGGCACATGCACACATGCATACATGCACACATGCACACGGGCACATGCACACATGCACACATGCACACTGGCACATGCACACATGCACACAGGCACATGCACACAGGCACATGCACACATACACACATGCACACGGGCGCATGCACACACACGGGCAAATGCACACATGCACACGTGCACACGTGCACACGGGCACATGCACACTTGCACACATGCACACTGGCACATGCACGCATGCACACGGGCACATGCACACATGCACATGGGCACATGCACACATGCACACGGGCACACATGCACACTCCTCAGTACAGCAGATACAAACACACACACACCTGCAATCCAACACATACATAATACTGTTTGAGGGTATTATTAGTATTAATATTATTATTAGTATTAATAGTGTTGTTAATACACACTCACCAGCATGGATTGGCTGCCTTGCTGTTACTCCAGAGGGACCTGCACAAATAAGAGAGTTATTGTCAGTGGCCACAACTGTGCCATTGATACTGTGAGTATGATACAGTGCAGTAGTACAACAACTGGCTTTCACAGGTGTACTGATATTGAGAATATCAATCTTGCACAAGAATAGGCAGGATATCAGCTACACACACAGTACACATCTCAAACATGCATGAACTACCAGTGCAGAGAACAGTCAACTACAGATATGGCATGTTACCTGCACACTCCATGTCCACATGCTGGGTGGCTCCAGCCTCCATCATGACACATGTCTGTGGATGTTGTTGTTGGCCTGGAGCCACAACACTTAGGAGGAGCTCCTCCACTCTGGTGAGGGAGGGTGGATAGGTACCCCACCACCTGTGGCAAGCTGTTGTCTGTGGATATCAGACGCACGCTGATGGACATTTCTAATTAAATCACTGCAGTGATGGTGTACCTGCTCATATGTCCGGTTATGCATGCCTATATCATTTACCCAACGGGCAAGGTCTTGCCACAGTGCAGCCCTCTTCTGCTGGCTCTGGCTGGTCCTGGAAAACAGTGTGGAAAAATCCCGCACCAGGCTCTGGTGTATCTCCTCATCCTCTGCAGCTGAATAACAGGGGTTGTGCTAATGCACCATCACCCTGGAAGGAAAAGAAAAATATGTGAGCAAGTAATATGGCACACATAATACTCTACTGTACTGATATCACTGAACTGCCATATATAGCATCTGTCTGTCTGTCAGAGGATACACATGAAATTACCACATATCAGTACTCAGCCAGCAACTGTGTGACAGTGCCTGGCACACTCCATACAACAAAGTAGTATACACCAGCACTCGGCACACTGTTTGAGGTACAATGCACAACCTCACACTGGGGGTATGTATCAAGCTAATGGATGGATAATATTGTCATCCCATGCAATGCATGCAATGCACATTTACAGTTTCACTGGTAATCCACCCTAGTCTTTGCTGCCATACCCTTACCTACACCGCAGTCATACACAGGGAACTACAGCACAACATATGGCAATGTAGTATGTTTGTATCCCAATAAATGACACATCCTTCTGTGGCCTCACACCAAGGACACACACTACCATGACAGACACAAAGTCATGCTGAGCAATCACACCATTACAGACCTTGCACACAGTCAGTGTCACACTCATTCCACCTCACATAGTTGGTATTGCAATGAGTACATGTGTGTGTGCATTGTGTCATAGGTAGGTACTATGCTATTGGCCCTGGTCCTACAGCAGCATAGCCTTATGCTACCCTGACCCTTGGGACACATGTAATGTGATTGTACTTGCTCCTGTCAAACAGTTACACAAAGGTGACTCATACAGCATATTACCTATCTCCATAACATTCATCAGGAGTATGTCTGACATCTACTAATAAGGAGCCTTGTTTTTTAATGCTGGGTGGTTTAGGCCAGGGTATGGCTTATTTGTGGATAGGAACCTCTACCTCCAGCATGTGCTCTTTACTGTGGTGACAAGGATGAGGGCCATAGGTCATTTAGACTGGACAGATTGTGAGGTGTTACCATGGTGGTTGGACAACTGGTATGGGTGTGACATAACTCTGTATGTCCAGCAGTGGTAACCTCTGTGTAGGTAGTATGAAAGGAACTCTATCTGTGGTTTTGTCAGTCAATCTGCATAGAGAATGTGTTTGAGGGCATTATCACACTTTGTTAGGTATGTCTGTGGCCTTTTCCCTTGCTGTAGTTGTCATGGGAGGTACATACCATGTAGGACATTGTGAGTTGTAGAGGGGTAGACTGACCTACATTTCCCTAGCTGACACACCATTTGTGATGACACGTACCATGTACAGGGATTACAAGACTAGTATGCCACTGTAAATATCAAAGGGGAGGCTACTGTACACTTGTTTCCCATGTTCCCTTCTGACACCTCCAGTAGTAGGCAGGCAACCACCTATGTAGTAGTTAGTGGTTAAAGTGTTTTGGAATGGGGTATGGTACTCCAGTATCCACACTGGTGTTCAGTCCATGCCTTCGTCACCAGGCACCTGTTGCAATACATCTGCCCCCATGTGCCTCTCTCACTCTCTCTCTCTCTCTCTCTCTCTCTCTATATATATATATATATATATATATATATATATAGATAGATAGATATATTCATATACATACATATCTATAGACATTCATATCTGTCTGTATATTTGCATGTATCTATATATATCTATATATGTATGTGTCTATTACATCTATATGTATATACATATTCTATCTATCTATATATGTCTATCTATTTATACATACCTCTCTATGTATATATATCTATGTATATATATATATATATATATATATATATATATATATATTTATATGTATATATCTACACACACACACACACATACACACGCTAACATACTTCTAAACATCCATTGCTGTACAACGTATATTGTACATTGTACTACAACCTACATTGTTATGTGCACATAGCAACCTTCAACTACATATGTATGTCCAGCCTTCACTAACACTTGCGGTATGTCCCTTGCCCTATGCACATCTTCATATACATATAGATACAGACTGCTAACACATATGGAGGGTTCACAGTATGTAGATTATTAGATTATGTAATTTACATTACCTTTGTTTCTGACAGCTTTTTTGGATGGCTGGCTTGCTGGCTGGCTGGCTGGCTTGATGGCTTGTTTTTTTTTTTTTTTTTTTTTTGGTCTCTCTCTCTCTCTCTCTCTCTCTCTCTCTCTCTCCCTCCAGTTGCTGCAATGATATTATTGCATGTGTGGACTGGCAGTACAGGCTGCTTTTGTAGGTATCTGCACATGTGCATGTGATGGCGTCTGCGCCAGTTGTTGGCCAGCATTTACTAATTGCATGCAGACTGCTGTGGGGTAATTGCAGTTCTCACTGTGATTTCAGGACAGTGCTATAAAATGTTAGGTTAGGTAGGCGTAGGCCTTTCAGTTTTGCAAGGTGGGGACCATGCTGGTTTGCTGTGGACACTTTTGTGTCAGTCAAAAGGTTGGTATGTCTCTCATAACTAAGGCTGTGTTGTAGCCACTGAAATGCATGTTGTACTGAAACCTGACTGTTTCTTCTTCCAGTTCATTCTTCTCAGTGTGTATGTTGACTCACACCTAATAATGCTAACACTGTTTACATGGGAGTATGTACTTTCCTGTGGGACTCATGGATTAACTGGTATACAACAGTAGCTCTTGCAAAGTGTTGCTATGGCTTCACTATTTTGCCTTTACATTCACTCCTTGAAGGCCTGATAGTTGTCTTTACTGGAATGTGTTGCTATGGCTTTCCTACTTTCCATTTACATTCACTCCTTGTAATGGATGATATATTTCTTTCAGCAGCAATTTCTTATATGTTTGGTGTGGTTTGGTGGCACTGCATGCAGTCTGGTGAGGCCAAGGTCTGGGGTTTGACACTTACAAGGGTATCTTATTTTGCTGCTGAGCAGTAGTAGGGCCTTGTACTTTGTACTAACAGTTATGAATATCAGGCACATGCAGTGCTTGTAAACTGCTATACTGTCCTTATTTTGTTAGATGGCTACATCCTTTGATATTTCTGGATTGTACTCCTACATGAGGGTGTGCTTGTGGAAGCAATTCTACAGCTATTCACAGAGTGTGTAACAGCAGACAGGCTGATATGCCTGTGTGTTTCTGACACTTGCAGGCCTCAGATACTCTCGGGTATATATTTGAGCAGCCTCAGGGAACGGTACATATCAGTGGGATACACCCGTGATATATTTCAGATATTCTGCAGTTGTGACTGTGGGGTATTTTGAGCATATGTATTACTACACCATTTCTGACATGCAAGTAGTGTGTACTTTAACTTACTGATGGTCACCATTACGTGGGATTCCCAACCTTTCTGCCTACTGTTAGTACATTTTACAGGGAGTCAGTGGGGCACAGGTAACATTTTTGACAAATGAAGGACATCCCTGTAAATCAGTCACAGTTGGGATGTCTGGCCTCATACCTATTCAAATATGGTGGTGTTTATCTTGCTCTGATACCATGTGTGGTTTGTAAGGTGCTACTCTAACATTATTACCTCCTAGCATGGCTGTTTCTCTTATCACACTAATGTAATGCAATTCCACAAGAATTGCCAGTAAAGGTACAGGAAACAAGCTTTGTGTTGTGGCCTTCCTATATTCCCTTTACATTCAGTCCTTCCATGTTATGATATATTGCTTTCAGTATCAAGTTCTTGTATATCAGTTATGGCTTAGTGGTAAGTCATGCAGACTACTGTTTCCAAGGTCCTGTGTTCGAGACTGACAGGCGTATTTTATTTTGCTGATGAGCAGACTAAAGACCTTGTCATACAGACTGACTAAGGCACTTTTAAGCAGTTGTAAGCGGGTTTGCTCTGGTTTGCGCAATGCTTACACATGCGCACACTTGCCTAGCTAAGTGCACCCTTGCTTAGCTAAGCGCACATAAGCGCACACTCGCTTACAACTGCTTAAAAGTGCTTACTCCCGCTAACACTCACGCTAATTTCTTTTAAAGAAAAGAAAATGGGGAGGTAGGAAAGTGGTGAAAAAGGGGGCACAAAGAGTGTAGGACAGTAGGAAAACAAGCTCGGGATGTGCAGGAACGATGTAGGGAAGACCCATAGCTGCCCATTTCTTTGTCAGCAACAGCTGTGCATATGTGTGAAATTTGGTGTGAATTTTGAAACCTTCCACCCCTGAGAGAGGGGTGAGGACAACAAAATATGTTGTACAGCCAATGTTAATTATCATTTGACATGTCCAGCAGACATGTCTGCAAAATGGGCAGCTATGTATGGGGCGTATTTTTTTTGTGGGAACAGAGTGCCCTTTTTTTATTTATTTTTTTTTCAGGTGAGAGTAGAATGTGAGGTACAGGAAGTAGGTATATTTGGGGAGGTAGGTTGGGGAGGTTAACAGACAAGACAAACAAGATGCATACAGGGGTGGAGTATGACACATGTGGGGGTAAACACAATTGACGGGGACGGATGTTTGGATATCGCGAGCCCATGAGCCCACAGGTGGCAACAGTGGAACTGAGATCCCCACACATGGGCAGTTACCACTGAGCCTTCACTGCCCAGGACAGGGCTGTGCTGGGGGCTGTATAGGATGGGCAGGCACACCCGTGAGTTGTGCCACCCTCGCCTCGAGTTGGCATAGGGGATCAAGCACAGCATGCCTGATCTTGCTAAGTACCACAGACCGGACACTATGGAGGTTGAGTGGACGTTCTTCTCCGGCCATGCTTGCAGAGGGGAGACGAGCCCCATCCCCTGCAGTGCTTCCACCCGAAGGTGGCACAGGGCCACCAGAGGATGTTCCGGCCTGGTCACTGGTGCCAAGTGCACTCGCCAGCTGAGGTGGAAGAGGTGGGTCCGCTGGAACCCGCCTTCCCTATTGTCCTATGTTTATCTGTATGTTATGACATTTTGGGTTAGTAACAAACAACACCATTCAAAATTTGTTGTAACAGCATGCATCAGTATTCCCATTAACCAAACACCCATGAATTCCAAACATTGAACAGCAAGCATAACACATGCATATTTAGAACAACAGTACACAATCCAACAGCATGCAGGGTTGATTGATGGCAACAGGTCATCAGGTTTGGATATGTGAACAGGGCACATGCATCAATGTACATGCAGATATGTATGAACCAACAGGACAAATGTCCATGAGAATTAATTGTGTATACACATACCCAATTTGGTGTGGAATGGCATCATTTGTGAAAATGGGGTAGGGTGAAGAAATATTACATTAACAGCTTAAACTACCTATACATATACTGTACATTCCTAGTAGCTGCATATGTATATCCCCTACATGTCTTTGTACAGTTTCCTATATGTAACCTTAAGAATGTTGGTGATGGGAATGCTGCTGCTACATTAATATACATTCCATTTTTATTCATATATGTTCATATCTGGCTGTGTTCAGGTACAGCATCCTGCTACATTTGATTTATATGTCTCTAGACAACTGTGGATGTTCATTATTTCATACAACCATACTATCTCCATATTGCAAGGGTACAGCAACATATCCAAATTGTGGGACAGACGCATTCCAGGTTCAGTACTTTATTATACCCATTTCACTCTTTGGTTGTGGCTGTCTCATTCATTTCATTGTGTACTGACTGCAGTATAACATTTTTCCAGACTTACTACATCTTTCTTGGTCGATTCATACCATCTTTCTCACACTCCCACTTGTTTTATTTTTACAATTCAAGATTGTACTTAATTCTAGGCATTATTAATATTTCTTACTTGGTTACAACAATCCTTTCCAACAGACTCACTTATTTCATATGGCAGATTTTAAAAGGGGATGTATTTGACACATGTCTATCCTTTGTAGATTGATTACCAGTCATTTTCAGGGTGAAGCAGTTATCTGATATTAAAATACAGGTGGAAACTCTATTTCAAACTTGTTTAATGTTTATTTCTGGATTACAGGCTGTATCACTTATCTAATCTTACAGTACTAGCAGAATCTTTCTTCTAGGCTTATTTGAACTTTATTAATATGTAACAACACTGAACTCTTTTACAAGCTGTCTCACTTATATTCTATATACAATTCCAGCAAAATAATTACTAACCTGCCTGGTGGCGCAACCTCACCAGCCTATCAGCATAGGCTCACTGGTTCATGGAACGGACACCTGCAGCTGTAATATAAATGAAGTAATATTGGAACATACATCTCCATAATATAAGCTAGGATAATTTCTTGCATACTTAATTACATGGATACTTACTCAGTTGGGCATTTGCCGAGCCTCCTGGATCCAACGGTTCAGTTGGTCCTGCTTACGTCTCTTCAGGTCTGCATGGTGGTGACAGACCTGTTCACCACTCCTTGGTATGCCTGTGGCACTGGTGAGATCATGTGCCAACCGGTTCCATGCCTCTGCCTTGTATGCACCCCAATGAACCTGGCCCTGCATGAGTTGAGCCTCATGATCGTGGACTAGGAGCCAAACCATATATTTGGACTCCTCAACACCCCACCTCTGTGCTCTAAAGTGACTTCCCTCTCCTGCACCTGCCATCCTGACTGCAAATGGGTACAACAATCAGTTATGCTGTGTATTCCCACCTATGGGGCTTATATATGCCGGTTTTCCCGCACTTATCTGTGATTGGCCATTTTGGATATTTATCAGCTTAAGAAAACCTGCTTTGTCATGCTTCTATTTCCATTCATTCCTATATATATATGCTAACACTGCTTTCCTCAGTACAGCTGTCATGGCTTAGTGGTTCAGTACTTTGACTATGGTGCACAGTGTCATGGGTTCAAGCCTGGGCATTGCTTTTTTTTTTTTTTTTCTACTGTCTAGACAGGCTAGGAGGTGTGTCTGTGTAAAGGCGGTTTTGATACAGCTTGTCAACGTTGCCCGCCGGTAAGCCGGTTGGCGCACTGCGCAGCTCCGCTCAAACAGCTTACACTGGGTAACGCGTTATTTGGCTATGAGCATGCATATTATGCTGTGTGAAGTGTTGCTCAGCTACGGGCACTCATTTTAAGCATGTTAAAGTGGTGCTCAACTCCGAGCACTCATATTACACCTGTTAAACCGCTGCTCACCCAATGGCAGTCATATACACTTGTTAGAGCGCTGCTCACCTATGGGCACTCATATTCAGATTTTTATAGCCTTGCTCAGCTATGGGCACTTATTAAATTTTTTTATATTTTCTTCTGTCGGATTTCTTCAAAAATACATGACCCATTTCATTACATTTTACTTAAATTATAGCTATATATATATATATATATATATATATATATATATATATATATATATACATATATGTCAGGGGATTGTTTCATGCTTATTTAACTAAAAATAGAAAATGATGTTGTGGGGGCTCGAACCATGGCTACCTCCTCTATGGCCAACGTCTCTACCGCCACGCTATTGCTACTTGGCTTAATTTGCATATTTAGATCTTATATGCTTTTCAATGACTGCTAACTGTGGCTGAGCGGAGGGCATACCCGCGCAAACTAGCGCAACTACAGGCAAACATTTTGGAAAGTATAAAAAAAAATGAAACTGCTATTTTTACGTTTTACATTACATTTGGGTTTATAGTCTGTGGGGGCATGTGTGGTGTTGTGTTCCTTGACATTTCTGCAGACTCGCTCGTGAGAGTTTACTTTCAGGACTCTGACTTTTCTGGGGGTGTGTCCCTTTGCAGAACTCGGCATTCGGACACGCCCCCTACTTTCCTACATGGACGGTGTTAGCCTAGGGTGTGATTCAGCATGCCCTCATGAATATGCCTGGCATGCTGACATCATAGCGTTAGACTGCAGAATCCGTGTAAGACATATTAACTCTTACACGGAGGTTTCGTGAATCCTGCCCTCAGTTTTTCAATTAGGTAGTAATGTCTGCTATCATTTGTCATAGTAATGTCTGCTATCATTTGCCTCTTAGCCATAGGCATGGCATATTGTGCATGCCTATCTCTGTCAAACACCACCTGAAGCTGGTGATTCTATCTCAGACTCCTCGTCTATATCTGCTGGAGCTGCTGACCCCACCTGTGGCCCTTGGAACTGTGGTCCAGGGCTTTATTGTCTTTGTTGAATCTGTTTCCTGAGAGTTATATTTTGCAACTTGGCACAGTCTGTGCCACATTGTGCAGCATGGCACAGATTGTGAGTATTTTGGCAGATGTGGCAGGATTGTACTGCAGAGTACCTTCTGATTTGTCTAGAGAACAGAATCTTGATTTGAGCAAGAAAAATACACATTCTACTATATTCCTAGTTTGAGCATGAGCATCGTTGTGTCCTTGCTCATTGGTGTTGTATAGGTTTTTCATTGGTGTCATCAGCCAAGGGTCTAGTGCATAACCTGCATCCTCCACTCTATGCCCTTAAAAATCTTGTGTACAGATCACAGGTGTGCCATATGTGTGTGTCATGGAAACTCCTATGGTTACCTGCACATACATTGTAGATGATCCCATGGGTATTACAGAGCACATAACAGTTAATGGAGTGGTATCATATTCTGTGCATGGAACTTCCGTGTTCACAGGGTGGCGATTTTATTTTTATTTGTGTATGTTATCTAATTCTCCCAAAACCTCAGGGAAGTCATATGGCAAAAAACGTTTCCACGGTTGAATCTCACTCCTGTGGCATGCCTGCGAACCTGATATGATCCCTTGCATGTTATATCATTGCATTTAGAAAGTGATGCAAGATTCTAGAAGTTGAGCCCTGTGACAGCACTAATATATCTCCTGTGGGCGTATGAAAAGTCCCTGAAACTAGAATTTGTAATGTTACACATACCTTTGTTTCCACTGCGACAGATTTTCCATGATTTCACCGGGGTCTCAAGTGAGGGCAACAGATGCTACATATTTCCTCTGTTGTTCCCCTCACCACCATCTATTGCTCTACAATTTCTGTGTTATGCAGTCTGAACATTGTTCTTCTCGGCTGAGGTCTGGCATATGAAGCAGCAGCACCTTGACTTAAAGCTTGTTGCAAATACAGATTAATGATGGCAGCAGCAGCCCCCTAACAGTTTTTCTTTTTCCTAAGTGCTTTCATGGCTGTATTCAAAAAAGTTCTGAATTTCATGGCAAAAGGAAGCACTGAGTGTACACAATCACTTTTATGTTCCTAAACAGCTCTGCCATGTTGGATTGATTAATTAGTATGTTCTACTACTTATGCTTTCATTGGCATATTGTGCCATCTACCCTTGTTTTGAGGTCGTGCACAAAATGCAGATCTGTTTAATGAATACCAAATATCAGGCTATTCTGTACACAATAGCAACACTTAGGGCAGGTGTTCATTAATCTGATCCTCAATGTTTGTATAATGCATTGTATGAAACTTATAATAAAGTGGGATGACTAAAATAAACAAACAAAAAAAGTTAGGTCCAGCCAGCCAAAAATCTGGATACAACTCCTTCCACTTCTAGAAGGGCTGTGGAATACTGCTCAGAATCACAAGTTTAAAAGTGAGAGTGAGTAAAATGTAAACATATTATCAAAAGCACTGTGTAAAATCTATAGACTTTAATAAATGACATTGCTATTGTGTGACATGTATACATTTATCTGAATGACTTTTCTATCTTGTTTTGTCTCATTAACATAATCAATATGATCATTTCAATAATGCTGCTCATTACCATATAATTAAAAAGGCATTAGTAATAACCATGCCAGATGTGCTGCTTAGCATGTCCATGACATGCAGAATTATTTACTGAATCACATATACTCTGTGCCTGGCCACTCATCACACAGATTTGCTTATCACAATGTGACAAAACTTTCTGAATACAGCCCTACATGCACAAAATCCACACGCGTATTTCCAAAAACAAAACAAAAAATCTGGTCACTAAATCAATATCTTTAAAATTAAATTGATCTTATTAAATGTTAAAACA
>NC_056746.1:689003692-689006192 GCF_019279795.1 Protopterus annectens
CTATAATAAAATCTCTAAATTTGTCACCAAATCTAGAACATCAACTCACCACTGTTTCAGCCTACAATCTCTGAACTGGTTAGAACTCCCTAACCACCTTTACTATCTGCAACTAACTACCACTCACAAAGTAATATTCTCCCCTGATAATTGCCCGGCCTTAAAGAACATCCTTCCTCCATACATCACAAACAGATCTCTGAGATCCAAACACCAAAACCTAATCGCCATTCACAAGCCCAAATGTCCCGCTGGCCAGCTTTTACTCTCCTTCTCTCTTAGTAAAAAATTGAACTCTCTGCCTCCTTCTGTTAGGACCATATCTAACGCTGAATCCTTCAAAACCCAACTTCCCCGTCACCTATCTACCAAATGGAAATGCTCCTGCTTTCACTCCACTTAAACTCCAAGAATCCCCACTAGCTTTCCAACTCTACTATACTCTCTTCTTATTCTTGCAGCTTAATAAACCTGTATGAACCAGAACTAGCAGATTATACTTGACTCCAAGCTTGAATATTTTGTTTAAAAAAATATATATATATAGATATATATATATATATATATATATATATATATATATATATATATTTTTTTTTTTTATCATAATCTATATCTTTCTATATTTTTTTCTTTTTCCCTGTTGTTAAGCTGCCTCACAATGTATATAATCTCTTTACAATTTGGAATGTATTAATCCCACTCTTGTAGTCCCTGTGTGATCTTTATTTTGCATTTTGTATCATTTGTATTGTATTACTCATGGAGCTTTTCTCCCCGGGCCTCCACTGAAAACGGGCACTTCGTGGCCCAGTGGACTTCCCCGGTAATCAAACTGAAAATAAATAAATAAATAAATAAATATTGTCTTATGTTTTATTTATACAGCTATGTGGAGTATTAACCTGTTAGCTGAATGTTAGTTTATTTTATAGCCAATATCAATAATAACTTGTTAGCACACTGTACACACAATGCTGTTATAACATCAAGACATATCTCCAAGATCTGTAAGATTATTGTCAGGCAAACTATCATCATGCACTGCTTAAACCTTTTTTGTTGCCTTTTCTAAGTGCTGAGGCATTTAATGAAGATCACCTTTTCTGAACAAAGTAGCTAAAAGGTTTTCCCAATGTTTGTTCATGAATGTTTCAGAAATTTTCTGTAGCCACCATGCATTGGGCACCATCACTATTTATTATCATCTATTCTGTGATTACTATGCCTGGAGGAAAGGAGAAACAAATCCAAAGAGTGTTCCCTGTCCACCAGCAGAATTTGTGCACAAATTGACATTCCCAGAGTTAAGATTAATTGTATTAGCTATTTTTCTACTGGTTTCTAGATCAACATTAAATCATATTATTGTGGAGTAAAAATTATTCTTCATTCAACAAGTATACTTTGTAACTGCCATTCACTGTCACATGACTTTCACTATTACTAGGACTATAACATGAAGAGGGTTGATCTTTCTTCTAATGCTTCGTACATTTGTGAAATCTTGTTTGCCTTTAGCTTTTTTCATTTTCCTTCTGACATAGCACCCCTTGCTTTTCCTTCTAAACTGCTAACATTTCTTCTTGAGACAATAATGTCAGTCCCAAAGTTGTGTAGATTGTAGTTGTTTGTACCCTTTCTCCACGTACTGATCCACTGACAATCTTAAAATTGTAATGGCCACCAGCCTTGAAGACAAATTATTCAAAGGAGGCTTTAAATTACTAATCCACCTGAAACTACCTAAACATGTTTTCTTTTTATTGACCTATAATTTCCATTATTTTCCTCAGGACATTCCCACAACATAATAAAGAGTTTATACTTTATAAAACTGGAATTTATCCCATAATCTCTACATCAGTATCCCCTCTTACAGAAGTTCATTTTGTTGATTTCCAAGGATCTTTTCTTGTTTATTTTCTCTTTATCTCTTAGTTAATAATGCCACAATTTCACTTGCATTCTGTCAGCACTCTATCATGTACAAACATGACAAGTTTATATTCTTTTGTGATTTAGTTTGCTCTGAATAATACCTTTATGGCTATTCAACCATATGTTCCTAACTATTATGTAACTACCCTTTCTTAATTATTTTCATAGGTTCATAGGTTCTTAAGATGATACTTGGCTATTGGCCCAGTGACCCTTATAAGGCTAGCCAAGAATTTTGCCCATGTTCCCTCAAAGTCAGCACCAGTTTCCCATATCCAGCAGGGACACAGGTGGGATCCCAAAGGTATATTTTCTGTTTACCATCCAGTCATCCAGGTTTCTCTTAAAGATAGCTAGAGAGGTACTCTGCTTGACATGAAGAGGGAGTCTATTCCACAGATGGGGGAGTCTCTGGGACACACATCTATAGCAACAACAAGTTCGATTAATGTCACACACCATGTTATGGCCTTGCGTGTGGGTTGTGCAAGTGGAGTTTGACTTACGGATATGCAGCAACTCCATCAAGGCTGGGTCTGAGGTCCCCTCTGAGCAATCT
>NC_056746.1:689016192-689046192 GCF_019279795.1 Protopterus annectens
TAACTTTTGGCAATTATATACACAGCTTAGTACTCTAGCCTTACTTTAGAATGTATTTTTATAATTATTTGCAATTAATATTATTGTAGGCGTCTGTTTAGTCATCCTATGCTTTCTTGCAAATGTTTCTTTTTGTCTTTGAACCAGGTTATGACTGAAAAGTGTTAATGACCAGACTGCCTAATCTGCTAACAAATGTTCGGAGGCTGACTGTGTCTATTCTGGTGGAAAGGAAACATGCTGGGTACGTCTCTCATTGATCTATAGTTGATGCTGATCCCAAGGGAAGAACATCAGGTTGGTAATATGTGATGTGGGTTGAGGAAACTTGGCTGCAGTCTGGGACTGGAGTAGGCATGTCCTCAAGCCACTCTTCATAACTTCCTAGCCTATTCCTGTGACAGCAGGTTTAGTTCATAAACACAAAGTAGAGGGTTTGATTCTGACCTCAGGTTAATGGCAGGCTCAAAATGGTCCTTTGGGGCAGTTAGCCTAGTAGTCACCCACAGTCCAATATTTAAGGTTCCTGAAGGCCTTCAGCTTGGAATTATGAAACAGAAAATCATTTTTTAGAGTTGGGAGGTTGGCATAATGGTTAAGGTGTTACCTTATAGAAACAATGTGCAGGGTCTCATTCAAACATGAAGCAATTGGCTAGGCTTAAATGGCCAGTAAGGGCAGTTAGCCTATTTACTAATCTAGGAACCTATGAATCTATTAATATACAGTGTCATCATGCTGAGAAGGAAGACAAGACATTAAGTCACACTATGACAAGCTCCTTACCTGACCTGGCCCATTCTGCATGCTTGTCTGGCTTCAAACCCTGTAGTGCTTGTACATGGAGTTAGAAGTCCCTGTGTGCAGGAACTATCCTTGAAGGGCAACCCTCACAGGAAGCCACAAAGGATGGGACATGGGAAGGCAGAAAAATAAAAGGCTGGCATACATGAGCTTGAAATTAGTGGTAGTGATTTTCACCCCCCCAAAAAAGATTGAGCAAACAAGGTAGAATCTCACAAGCTAGTCTGCATATATGAAATTAACCAGAAATAGAATAGTAGCCACATTGTGTAGGTGCCTGCAGCTCTAGTGTCATATAGTTGTAAAATCTTGAAACTTCCACCTGTCCCCTGCTCGTAATTCTGTTGTTGAACTACTTGCCATACCAAATAAAATATTGTCCAAGTTGCAGTGAATGCACAGAACATTTCCTTAGAACCATCCCACTGTTTTTAGCTCTTTCATTTGCATATTGCCTACATGACCATTACTGAGTACTGTGCTTGCATAATGACAAAATGCAAGCTCAACCAATTCTGAAGCTGAACTGAATACAGCTCTCCGGGCTATCAAAACCAGTGGAAGACCAGCTATATGGATGTGTTGATCATTTTGCTTAACTTCAGTCCATGAGTCGGCCTTATATCTATCTAAATACACAGTTACTTGAATCTCACTCTTTTACCACACAGTCTTTCTCTAACTATGGAGGTTTCATCACATGTGGAAGAGCTTTTCACTGGGTCACATTTGCAGACTTGTACCAGAGTTAAATAAGTCTAAGTAACTGAAAAGATGCCATTATTGCAATGGCAGTAAATGAAATACAGCATGTTTAAAGAAAAACTAACACTATTGTTCCTGTATATGTTAATGTCCAAAATAAAATTGAGAAAATGGATTGTGTAGGGCAGTTGAATTAATTATTTACCCTCTGCATATGTGAATGCTGACAGTGATAACTACACAGTGAAAGATACAATTTCATAAGTTCATAGCTGTGTACTAGGCTAATGGCCCTGGAGCCTTTACAAGTCTAGACCATAGAAGTGCTCTGGCATTGTGCCAACCAACATTAGCTCCCAGTGCCTCAATCAAGTAGCGCCACTGCAGTGATCCCCATGGTGAACTTTTTATTACCCATCCACTCACACAAAACACATGTACTCAGGTCACTCCACAACAAGTATAAGTATGACTCTGTCACTGTCCATGTGGGTGTGAATGACCTGCCTCCCTGGACTACAAGAAAAGAGACATGGAGGAGTTCTCGGATTATGTGGCTCAGGCATGTATGACCCTAGCCCTGAGTAGCATCCTACCATCACCCAGAATGATAATGCAGTGCAAGCAGAAAATGATTGACTTCAACAATTGGATATGTTTCTGGTGCCATTCTAAGGGAATCCAGTATCTATCTGTTTGGGAGATGGCCTGCATCTGTCACCAAATTACCACCTTAACAGCTATAATTAAATGCAATCTGAGAGTCACGATGCTCAATGCTAGAAGTCTTAATCTCAAGATGCACTTGCTCGAAGCACTCCTCAAAATGGAGACCATTGACATTTGTGCTGTAAAGAAAACCTGGTTTAAAGCAGCAGAAAGCATCCCTGCACTACCAGGCTATAACTCATTCCACACCTTTCAGCCCCAGAACATGGACCGAAGCTCCAAGGGTGGCAGTGTCTCCATATTCATAAATGATATGCACACCTCCAGACTAGTAGCCCAGCATAACGCATCTGAGATACTTCAGGTACAACTAATACTGGGTAAGATGGGGAATCAGGTCGTAGCCTGCTGTAGGTCACCAACCATACCAAGGTTATCACTCCATGTTCCTAAGCACCCTGGAAACTATTTTGGTCCAACCCAACACTCCCATACTAGGTGACTTCAACTACCCCTCCATCAACTGGGAAAACTATTCATGCACCAATACACTGGCCCGATGCTTCCTGGAATTCATCACTTCCAATACCCTGGACCAGCTCATTATTACCCCCACTAGAGGAAGTAATATCCTTGACCTGGCTATTACAAACATGGGCAACCATTGCTCTACACCAGTAGTCAGCTCCTCCCTGGTTAGATCCGACCACAAACTAATCACGATGGAAATCCACATCTCACCCATACTCCCCACAAAGGTAACCACCATGAAAAAGTTCTCCAAAGCTGACTTTGTGCTCCTAAAAACAGAGGTGGCTAACTTCACAGCACCCATGTTAATGGAAAATAGATGCATAAATTCAGAATCATACACTAATGCACTGTACAAGCACATACATAAATGCATGGAACTAGCCATACACAAAAGAACCAAGACGCTCTCCTCCAAAAAATGAAGCCGATTTGGTGGTCCCCTGCCATTAATATACTCTGCAACAGAAGGAAGAAACTGTTGCAGAAAAAGGGGAATTCCCCAAGACTGGAAAAACTCCCTTATTAGCCTCAAGAAAAAGTTGAGATCCCTCAGCAAAACCTCTAAAGCCAGCTATGAAGGCAGAATTGTGGCAGACATTAAAAACAACCACAAAGCCTTCTATAGGTATATCAAGAATCTCCATGGCACTACTCAGGTTTTCTCTGAGTTACTGCCCAATGGTACCTCCTGTAACAGATATTTCCAACCTGGCAAACTGGCTGACAGATTCAGTGCCAACTTTACCCCTCTCTCCCCCTAAAGGACCTATCACAATACTAGATGAATGCCAGGCACCCAGCATTACTGCAGCACAAGTTAAAGCTGCATTGTCCAAGGCCAAAACACAACTTCCATGGGACCTGACAATATCCCTGGATGTGTTCTACATGAACTACAAAGTGAACTGGAATCACATCTGTGTGCCCTGTTCAATCACAGCCTCACTTCAAGCTTTGTCCCTACCGAATAGTGCAGTGCTACAGTCAACCCTCTTCATAAAGGGGGAGCAACTACAGACCCTGGGAATTATCAGCCCATTAACCTGATGAGTCTGATATGTAAGGCTATGGAGCACATCATCGTGGACCTAATTAACAAGGATATAGGGAGTCTCCAAACTCTAGATCCCACTCAATTTGGTTTTGTGAAAGGTAGAGCATGCCTGCTCAACCTGGTTGACTTCTTTGAGTCAGTCACCAGAGCTGTGGATGAGGGCAAGGCAGTTCATACAGCCTACCTCAATCTGGCCAAGGCCTTTGATACCATTCCCCACTCAGGAATTATTGATAAGCTCGCCAAACTAGGCATCACCCCCTATAGCACTAGGTGGGTTGCAAGGTGGCTCACAGATAGAACCCACAGTGTGAAAGTAGTGGACTCCAAGTCAGACTGCAGACCAGTCATGAGTGGAGTCCCACCCGGATTGCTCCTGGGTCCTCTCCTGTTTGACATCTACTTCTCAGAAGTCCAAGCCAACATGGAGGGACTCTGGCTGACCAAGTTTGCAGATGACTGCAAGCTGGGAGAAATTATTAACTCCCCAAGTGATGTAGACATCCTACAGAAAGGCCTCACTGAGAACAATGACTGGTGTTAAAACCATGGCCTTAAACTTAATTTGTCATCACCCCCTTTGGGAAAAACTCAGTTTGCATTAATTACTACATCAATGGGAGCCCACTGAACATTGAAGGCATTATAAGAGACCTGGGGGCACAGGTTGACTGCAACCTCTCCTTCGACCACCACATTGCCACTGTGGTCAGAAGGTCCCTCTATGTGGCACATCTCATTACCAAGGGTTTTTAATGCAGGAAGAAAGAGGTCATCATCTCTCTATCACTGCTCTTCCCTTATTAGGCCAATCATTGAGTATAATGCCCCATTTGGCATGCGCCTCACTAGACACATGTAACAGATGGAAAGGCCACAAAAGTACCTCACGAAGAGGATCCTGGACCTTCAACACATGATTTTTCTTAATGACATTTCAGCATTTGCAATATATACATGAAAAATGCAAGCATGCCTTCTCGAGTTCAGTAGTCTTCTGTGCAGATATATTCCAAAGTAATAGCCTCTTCTTTGTTCTCCACATAAACAAGTCTCCTCACCTTCATGTCCCCTAGCTATACAGTCTTCTTTTTATGGTATAGATTTAGGGCTGTTAGCACAATGAAGATACAAAGAGGTGATAGCTCATTAGAACTGCTGAATCCCAGGTACTTGGCTCCATGTAGGAGATGTAAACTAATGTATTACAGCTCTAAATGATTACTGGAAGGGAGAAGGAAAACAGAACAGCAATGCAGACTGCCCTATCTCCAGTGGGTGTGTCATGTAAGACTTACAAAGTGTAGAAAAGTTATTTTATCAAGGTCAGAAATGTAAGTAAGTAGCAGTTCTGTTCATTAACACCCAACATCCCCTTCATTTGTTAACTACTATATATTATTGCCAAGTAATAGTCTCACACATTTTAAGGACAAGGATATAGAATACCTTCAAACTGCATGTCTCAGATTACAGGTCAGATAATACAAGAATGTGCAGCAAACAAAAAGGTAAGACTAAGCTGCATTTTTGCAAGCCATAAATGGCTCTAGAACTATTACAACTTGTATCTGATGAAGTTTTAAAGGGTTTAAAATAAAGGTGCTTATACCCTTACTGGATTGTACTATATTTCTTGGATTAAACCTGTGCTTTATACTTTTACTGGATTGTATCACACTTCTTGAGCAACATTTGATGTTTTTACGGCTTGATTTTGGATTGGTTGATTTCCAGCAGCAAGTACACCTGTACAACACCTGCAGAGAGAGTGTCTATAAAAGTACAAAGGTCAAAAACAATACATTGCTGCAATTGTTGCTGTCCCTCATGCAATTTTGCATAGCAGCATTGCATGGTGGTTAGCAAGGTTTCCCAACACCTGCAGTTATAGAACACCTGCAGATAGGACACAGACAACCAATAATGGAAAATGGATGCTTTCAATTAATTCTGCTGGGCACTGTGCACACACACTAAGTGGCATTGCATGGTGGTTGACACTGGGAACTTAAGAATGAGTAAGAAATTATGGAAATGCCATACAACTAATCCTGTGACAGCAGGTGTTAAGTGTAAGACTGGAGTACAGTGGCCCTGGGTTCAAATACAGGGTGCACAACCTAGTTTTACTGTTGTGACAGTGTAATCAATATCAATGAACTGAAGAATAGACAAGTGTTATTTCAACATTCTTGTGGCAACAAGTGAAGTGTAGGACTGCCATACACATGGTCCTGGCTCCTAATACAGGATATGCCAGACATTTTTTACTGTTGCTTCACTTCCCATTATATTCACCATCATGTGTAACACTTTAGATAGTGGAGCTGATAAACTTATATGTATGAGGGACAATACACTGTTACTGTGTTTTCAGATGTATGACTGAAGGTATACTGTCTACTATAGTTATATAAGTATACTTCTGCTATCTGGACTTACATGCCATTCACAATTACATAAGATGCATGCACAACTGGATGTATATGCAAGGACCTTGTCAAGTCACACACATGCATGTGTAACACCTCAAACTGTCAGCTGTATTTATGAATGATTTCTGACTATGCCCGAACAGCACTTCTTCTGTGGCAAAGATAGAAAATCAATGCTGTGCAAAAAAATGTTTCATCCCTTATAGCTAGGTTTGAATCCCAAACTTTAAAAAATACATTTTATTAGTGTATAAAGCCAAAAACAAATCTGCCAGATCATGACATTTATGCCCCCAGTGCATGTCTGCAGACTTATCTAACAATTATGCCCAGTTTTCAATATATATTTCCAAGCTACAGCAGCAGACACCCCTAAAACTAAGGCCAATTGTTAGATTAACCTTCCTATTTCAAGTATTTATGTCATCTCTGCTTGGCACTGCTGTTCTCTGCTTAACATCATGCAAATGCAGCTGGCATTATTGCTCAGGTTTGAGCACTACCAGTAAATGCCATAACTGAAATTGGTGGGAATACTCCATTGCTCTAAGTCAGGTGTTAGACATGGCTGGATTTAGTGGGGAAGCTGCCAAGTGTAGAGCACAGAGGTGGGGTGTCCAGGAGTCCAGGATATTTATTAGACTCCTGGTAAAATGCCACAGCTAAAGGCTTCTGCAGGGGGACTATTCTGTCTCTCAGCACAAGTCTGAGGCATGGAGTAGTTTAGTTCAGGCTGTATCCAGTACTACTGGTATACCACACACTGGATAACAGCATAGGCATCATTTTATTGGTCTACATAGGTGCAAAAGGGATACTCTCAACTGTTGGTTGAATACATTTGAGACTGCAGAGACCCCACAGCTGTGTAAGTATGATAATAAGAGAGTATTTGTAATACTTAGAAAGGTAAATGTAGGCAAGATTGGTATGCATAATGCTCTTGTCTACTTTTCCATTCTTTCCTCAGCTAATACCAACATAGAATTCAACAAAGTTCAACAAACCAGCTCATGCTGTTTGATTGGAGAGTCTAAGGGAAGCAAGTGTTATGTATGCAGCACAAGAGAACTATTATTGTAGCTTTAACATTTAAAGATAGATTTTCTCAGTTTTTTTACAGTTGTAGCCAACTGAGCATGCATATCCTAACTGTAACAACAAGTATGTGTGCATTAGTCTGTAGCACAAGCCAACTTTAGGAGTTAAATATAAGACTGTAGTCAGAGGTTCTGTGTTCAAATAACATGAGAAAAATATGCAGTACTGCATTTCTTTAATAATATTTACTTTAATTTAAACTCTTACACGTGGCATAAATGCCCTGCTGTTAACTGTAATCTATATAATTGTAGCACACATATGTGCAGTACATGCACTTTTCAAAGATAACTTTCAACAATCTGTAGTTATAGTGTGTATTTGTTAGGAGGTATACTTAAAGGTAACACTTTAGATAAAATAGTATACTTGTGTTAATGCATTATATGTCATATGGTGGTACTAATTTTATCACTTTTTTCTTTTACCCCAACTCTTATCTCTCTTTTTTATTTTCTATGTGTCATCACAATGTCTCCATGTCATCCATCTGTACCAGACCACTAAATGCTACACAGCATAGTGAGGTAGGCCAGCCCTAGAGGATCAGCCTATCCCTGCTCCACCAGCTCCAGCACCAATGCACAGCACTTCTGGGAGACAACATGGTAGCACTGCCTCTGCTGCCCCTGCATTACCTTTACCCTCAGGAAGTACTGCCCTGGCAGCTGGTGTAGTGGTACCCTCCAGGAACAGTAGCAGAGGTGGTGATTTCATCACCTAATGAGAGATGCCAGGGTTGGTGTGTAGGGTTATGTACTGCACCATTGGTGTAAGGCTGTGCTAGATGGAAAGGCTGCTTTCACAAATGGTCCACAGGTGGAGAAAACTTAAATCACTCTAGTCATAAACAGAGTAAGAGGACAAGGATGACATTCCAGTGGGTGAGGACTTGATTTTGACTGTCTTCATGAGATTGTGTTGTCCCCTCCCTCACCCCAACTATGGTGTCCCCAAAACTTATGTGTCCATCACCATCCCTGTTTCTTATCTTGTTTGTCTTGTTTGTTTTCATTTGCTCCCTCACCTACCTAACTTACCTGACCCAGATGTATCTACATCCCTTACCCAGCATTCCTCTCCTACTGAAAATAGAAAAATTGGCACCTGTCCCACAAAAAAATATTATTGCATACAGAGCTCTCAATTTCACACACATGTCTTCTTGACACACTTGATTCTGTCCGATTGGCTATACAACATAATTCCATTGTTGTCACCCCTCTCTGTGGTGGCAACAGTTCAAATTCAGCTAATATTCTGCACAAATTATACATTTTTACTGTTGAAGAAACAAATAGTGATGGTTCTTACCTACCTCCTTCCTGCACATTCCTGTATTGCTTTACCTTTGTTCTTTTCCCTGATTGCCCTCCATTTCACCACTTTCCTATCAACCTCATGTTAACACCTATAATCTGGTCAAAAAATATAATCACACACAACACACATAAGTAGCACAAAAGTAGCAGAAAAAGCAATGATCCCTTCACTTTTTGACCACTGTGTTTGCATAGAGTTTGGCATCCTTCACCAATGCCAAGTGGTAATGAGAAGCTCAGTAATCTTGCAGTTACCTCTGAGCAATGCGTTTTAACCCTGCTGAGCTATGGCAACAGACACAGCAACAAATGTACTTTAAAGAATTAATGTCACCGCATTATCAAACTGTTTATATAAAAGTATTAGATACACCTAGATTCAAATCCAGTATCAGCGGGGCTCAAAAAGAAATGTATCAATGCATTTATGCCAGCTGCCACAGAGTCAGCTATGCAGCAGATGTGTTTCATACACTCAATATTAACTCTAAGAATTTTAGAATGCAGCTCACATTTGTGCACTACTTAACTAAGAACAAACAGGGAAAATAATAGAAATATGTATCTTGCATGTATAAACACTTTCCCAATGATCACTCAAACCCACTTCTCTCTGCTGTGCTATGCAAAGTTAAATTTAGCATGTATTAGTGCTGTTTACTGTTCAATTTACTCCTTGTGCCATGAAACTGCATGTGGAAACATAACAAACTGAACAATATATCGCATATTTACAATGCAGCCATGTGTTGCCTCTCCTCATGCACTGCAACCCTGGTGTCCCCAGTACTTTTTCACAAATATATCAACTACATTACATAAATTAATATCAAATGTTGTGTGATATGCAATGCATAAATGCATATCAATCTGATAACATGCATAACTAGAACTATCCTCACAGTTGAACATGCCTTCATATCCATCAACTGAGTACTGTAGTTGTGTACTTAGGTAGGCGTTCCTTTCTCACTATTTTCACTACAGCCAATAGTGTGTGTGTGTGTGTGTGTGTGTGTGTGTGTGTGTGTGTGTGTGTGTGTGTGTGTGTGTATGTGTGTGTGTAGCCAGAAAAGCAGAAGTGTGTATCCTACAATTACCACTCCAATTTCATCCATGGATTGACAGTGTTTTGATACTTGCATATGCCTACACATCCATTTCATGCAGGCCTCCCAACATCTTCTCTCCTATATCCAGTGCTGATGTCATGGACTATAAGTTGTCCTGTAGCCATGTAAAAGTCAGATGTGTGCTATGGTGCTTATATAAATTACTGAGTTATGTATTCTGTCTACCTAGATAGGTAGGGGTTCTGCTCTCACTGCAGTCAACTGTGTGTGTGTGTGCATGTGTGCGCGTGTGTGTGTGTGTGTGTGTGTGTGTGTGTGTGTGTGTGTGCGTGTGTGCGTGTGTGCGTGTGTGTGTGCGTGCGTGTGTGCGTGTGCATGTATGCGTGTGTGCGTGTGTGCTTGTGTGTGTGTGTGTGTGTGTGTGTGTGTGTGTGTGTGTGTGTGTGTGTGTGTGTGTGTGTGTGTATGCACTTGTTTTCCATTACAGAGAGCCTTTTACACCAGCATGTGGGACACTGTTATTGCCATAGTCTCCTCACCAGACACTGCTGATGTCATCAGCTGTATCTGATTTGTGAATGTGCACTATTCTCACCAGGGCAGGGTCAGAGACTTGTCTGGAGGCCAGGCAGAAGTCATCTCATCCTATATGATACAGATTACTATGACATGGCTTTTAGTCTATTTGCATATACCATGGCATGGTTTGTAGGTGCTGCATTTTCTTGTTGAGAAACCCCTGTGGTCTGTCCAGCTGCTGCATGTATCTGGCGAAGTACATGTAAAAGAGAACATTATATTCTATATTAGTGTTCTGGTAAGGTTCGAGTACAGTGCAGTAATATAATCCTTAGATCTAAATACGATGGCCTGACTTATGATGTGCACAAGACAGGCTTTCAATACAAGTGTGGACACTTGGTGGTCGAAGTTCAGAGTGCTATGTATGTGTGCTCTCAGTGCTTATATCACTGGGTTTTAGCATAGCAGAACTGTTGTCAATGCTGTAATTAGCAGGGAATTCCACTTTGCAGAAGGACAAAGTAATGACACATTTATGCATTTATTTGTAGACTGTGTGACTTTGTCATCAATCATTTGTCTGTGTTAGCCCCTGCTGTAGTATGTTATCATCATAGGTGGACTCAATGATTGCACCCAGTCTGCCAGAGTCAGCAAACGCAGTAAGCCAGAGGCAGCATACTTTAGCATGAACTGTTGAGAAATTGATTCCAAACAGTAAAGGGCCAAGCACAGATCCTTAGGGTATGCCAACGATGACAGCTCATCTTGTACATGTTGATTAACCAACTTTCACAGTATGTGTTCTGTCAGTGAGCCAGTTGGTTGCCTATCTAGTGACATAAGCTTTAATACCCAGCTGGGATAGTTTTTCAATGAGACCTGCATGGGGTATTGTGTTCATATCCTAGGCCAGATCAGGATAGCTGGTATGCACTGTCTTACCTTCATCCAGGTCTATCACACAGAATCAATGGGCTATGACGACATCACAGATCACTTATGTCAGCTGCCACAGAGTCAGCTAAGCAGCAGATGTGTTTCATACTTCAATATTAACTCTAAGAATTTTAGAATGCAGCTGACATTTGTGCACTGCTTAACTAAGCACAAACAGGGAAAATAATAGAAATGTGTATCTTGCATGTGTAAACACTTTCCCAACTATCACTGAAACCCAATTTTCTCTGCTGTGCTATGCAAATTAAAATTTAGCATGTATTAGTGATGTTTACTGTCCAATTTACTCTTTGGACACTGAAACTACATGTGGAAACATAACAAACTGAACAATATATCACATATTTACAATGCAGCCATGTGTTGCCTCTCCTCATGCACTGCAACCCTGGACTCATCACATACACTTTCCTGACACAGTTGAATACATACTTCAACACACCCTCTACACAGACTATGTTCTGTATACATCAACATGCATCCAACAAAGTTGGTGGCGGGACAACACCCGATACATGCATGTATAGAAACATCCTGAGTCTCTTTATCTGTGAGGTAGACCAACATGTCATCATGGACCTTTTTTAAATGGGCACTAGTAATATCCTTGCAACAAACCTGTGTGAGTTGTTAATGCCACATCATGTCTGTTACATCTGTTAGATGCCCTCAAAGAAGTCACTGAGAGCATGCATGACAACAACACTATCATCCTTTTCAACTTGACAAGCCCAAGGCATTTGACACAAGTCCACGCTAAGGTATTTACTCAGCACTGTCAGATGGGACCATAGGCACCTATTAGTACAACCAAAACTCAGACAAACTAGTAAAAACAAAACAAGAATGTACAAGCTGTAGATTCCAACAGACGTTAATATAAGTTGTTTCATCCAAAGTAATGCTTAGACTTCATCAGACATGAAATTACCCAAAATACAATAGTACTTATACAATCATTAATCAATTATTTTAAGATATATCATTGAAAATCCACATTTAAAAGCATATAATAATATATAATAAAAAAGTTGGAACACAACCTTATTAGACACACAAACATATAATATATATATATATATATATATATATATATATATATATATATATACACATACAATTTGATATATCAACTATTACAGTAAGAAAACTTTGAAATAGTTAACCTTAAAGGAACTCAGTTTTAATTTTGGCCTATATTTATTTATAATTATATTAAAATCATAATAAATATTTCATCTATCTAATGCTTTTAATTTTTAAATACATTTAATTGAAGCATACTCATTAAGGCCAGGTGGTATATGGGCATATGTCCAAATCTGCCACATAAGTTCGCTCTCTTCTAGTTTCATTTCCCACGGGCCTCCTCTAGGGTTCTTTGCTACCTGTTGCATAACCATAAACAGGAAATTATGAGAGGGGTTTTCTATACTATGTTTAGCTAAGGCATTTGTAGTTACTTTTTTGTTTATATTATATTGGTGTTCATAGGTTGTTTCAGTTGCCTTTCTCTTTAACCTATATAATATGATTGACATTGCTGACATAGTGCTACATAAACAATCCCCCTAGATTCACAATTACATTTACCTTTTTTTTACTGAATAAGACATCCCTGATGGTAAACTTATTGCCCGTCTTAATAAACTGGCACTGTTGGCATCAACCACATTTACACATGCCATAATTCCCATTATATGCCACTTTTTGTGTTTCCAAAAGGCATTTAATATTGGGATCCCTCCTATATGTTATAAGTGGAGGACCCTCAAACTTTTTACTAATATTGATATCTTCATAAATGAGGGCCCAATTCTTAACAATAATGCTTTTTATTTCTTTAGCATCCATGGAAAAGTTTGTTATGAATATAGGTCCCGTATTAAATGACATATTCTGGCTATTTTCTATCTCCCCATAGTACTAGAATCCTGTACTTCATTATAGCCTTTTTGCAGTATGGGTTTAAAATGCCCGTGAGTCCTTTTAGTACATACTTCCAGATAGATTTGTTCAAAAAGATATTCAGGATACCCTCTCCTTAGAAACATGTTTTTTAGTAACTCACATTCTGCAAAAAAAATCCATGTCAGAAGAAACCATCCTAGCAGCTCTCACCAATTGTCCTTTCATCACTGCTTTTTTCTGGTGAAAGGGGTGGCTGCTAAAGAAGTGCAGAAACGCATTTGAATAGGTAGGTTTCTTATAGATAATGGTTTTATACCTGTTGTTTAACCTATCCTTAGACAACTGCACATCTAAAAAGTTGATGGACTCTGTCCCAAACTGAAATGTAAATTCCAGAAAATGAGTGAGATTTGTAATAACTTGTATAAAGGGTTCTATGGTATTAACACCTCCTTTCCAAATGAAAAACATATCATCTTGGGATCTTGTATACCATACCACACTCTGCTGGAAAAGACTATTGTTAAATTGGAGCTCCCCCTCCCAGTATGCCATCATACAGTTTGCAAAGCTGTCCCCCCACAAGGTGATCCCATGGCAATGCCTGTCTGTTGTTTGTAAAGCCCACCATTAAATAGCATGAAGTTATTGGATAAAATTAAATCCAATAGGGTTTCTACTACATTTATTTCACCATCTTCCATGCCTTTCAACCATCTTCCATGCCTTTCATGGTTAAGAAATCTCAAACCCATTCTAGTCCTAACTCTTATGGTATTACAGTGTATAAATCTTTTAAGTCCTTTAGTTTACTATCTATGAATTTAGCACATGGATATGTTATTGATCTTCTACCATCCACAATTGGTCTAAATGGTGGATTGTGGAGGTTCTTATATATTTTGGGAGACCCAAATAAGACTGGTGTAGTAGGTGCTGCCATGGTTAAATAATGAAAGATGCCAATATTAATACAAATCATTTAAGTTTCTATTAATATTTTTATAGGCAGTATTAACTTCATTCAAACTTACATGGCAATAATTATCACTATCTAAATATATTAGCATATTCTCTACATATACATTTTCATCCATAAAAAACAGCCGACTACCATTTTTGGGCTTCATACCTCTGACCTTACATGCTTTTAATAGATGTAAAAAACCCATATCCTCAGAAGACATATTTTTAATAACATTACAATGTGTTTGTGCATTATTCAAGATTGCCCGAATGTCAATTTCACAAATCTTTTCAAATAGGGCTAGTGCTCCATGTAGGGGAGGATTAAACAGATTATGGGCTGGATTCACGATGGCTTGCACAGAGTGTACGAGTAAAGTAAGACTCCACGCAGCCATCATGTCCGACGAGCGATCCAGGAACAGCTTGTAGGGGCATGTAAGAGAGCTCCTAAAATGTCTTCTACACGGACAAAGCTGGGATATACAAATTACCTCACTTGCAGCCAAAAGGCATGCAAATGAGGTAAATTTGTGATCCAGGAAGCACAAACCTGTCCGAGTAGGAGCCGTGTTAGCTGCAGAAATGTACTCAGTTGACAACTGAGTGCCGTTCTGCAAATAGCACAATGGAGCCTTGTCAGCTCCAAATAAAGGTTGCATATGGTTGAGGAAGCATGCCAATGGCCAAATATACGGCCATTGGAAAAGTTCCCAGATGCAAAATTAAAATAAAAATAATTTTTTAGACGATTTCCAATGTTTAATCGTAGCGCAGCGCCGCGCAAACGGGGTGCGCTAAAAAAATCATAAAATAAGAAAATAAAAGCCACAAACGTGGAATCTATTAAAACTGTTAAATTACAATGTAAGGGAATAGCAGGCTGAAGACAACATGGCCACCAAGTAGGGATTGCTAAGGGGAGAAGCCCAGTCTAAGACATGTAACCAAGCATTAGTAGGCAATCCTGTGTAAATGAGTGTTAGGATAGTGAATCGCACTTTTACATAGCAAATGAGCACAGTCAGTGGAGTGTAGGAGTAGGATATGGGGAGTAACAGAGTAGGAGATAGGTGACATGAAAGTAGTGAAGCTCATAGGAGCAGAGTGGCATGTGTCAGCTGTCAGTTAGACATCATGGAAAGAGGTGTGTCAACAGGTAGGCCAGGGAAAGCCAAGAAATGGAAGGTGTATACTGTGGATAACACCAAAGTTTCTTGCTGAGCGGGTATGCACGTGTGTGTGCACCTGTAAACCCGATTAAGACAGAGTGCACGCGTTTAAGCCGGAGTAAGCATGTATAAGGCTGTTTAAAGACCTGTAAGCGCGTTTGCGCTGGTGTGCGCGTGTTTTGACCCGCTCGCCCCTGAGGAAACAGAAAGGAAAAAGGAAGCACAACAAATAGTAGGAAGCTACTAGGGAATACTAGTAGAGCTAGCAGGTGAAAACAATCAGAATCAGGCAATTACACAGGCAGAACACTAGCCCAGCCCAGCACTTAAAACTCTGCAAACAACAGTGCAGTTTGTTACTCTCAAGAGACACTGCAACACTGGAGTAAGCTACTAGAAGTGAAAACTGAAAAAGCTACACTCAGACAAAAAATGCTAGGGGCTGCCATTGCTGTTATAAGACGACATATGCAACATGCTGAGGGTGGTCACAATGCAAATGCTGGTGGACAACCCACAGTGAGGAGACGGAGAAGAGTGTACAGGCCCAGGGTCACCTACCAGGGGTTACATGAGCTGGAGATAGTGGAGTGCTATAGAGTGGACAGAGACCTCCTGCAGCAAATTGTTGAGCTGTGCAGGCCATGCCTCACACACAGAACCAACAGAGGGGAACCCATCCCAGTGGAAACCAAGGTATGTGTTGGCCTAAGAATACTAGCAACAAGTACCTTCCAGGGACCAACTCGTGATATGATGGAGATATCACAGGCATCAGCATCCAGGGTACTGCACCAGTTCCTGGATGCCATGTCAGCACATGTCGGTGATCATGTATATTTCCCCAATTCCCATGAGGTATTGGCCAGCAATATGCATCTCTTCCAGCAAATAGCAGAATACCCTGAGGTAGTGGGTGCAATAGACTGCATGCATATACACATCAAAGCACCAGCCGGTGAGTGGGGTAGGCCCTACATTAACAGCAAGGGCTTCCCCTCCATCAACTGCCAGGTTGTGTGTGATGCCTAGGGCATAATAATGAATGTGTGTGCTGACTGCCCTGGAAGCTACCATGATTCCCATATCTGGCATCTGATGCAGCTGTACCAGACATTTGCCAATGGGGACATCCCACATGGTCACTTAGTGGGGGATGCTGGCTATGCACTGGAGCCGTGGCTGATGACACCCATCAGAAACACACACACACCTGAACAGGAATGCCATAATGAGGCACATGCGCAAACACGAAATGTAATTGAGCGTGTGTTTGGATTGCTCAAGTCACGGTTCCGGTGCCTGGACACATCTGGTGGAGCCTTGCAATACTCACCAACTACATGTACCCAAATTGTCACGGTATGTGCTATGCTACATAATATGATTCTGTGAAAACAGCTGCAGCAGGACCAACATAGGCCTGGGCCAAACAGCCCCCCACCATTGCCAAGGCCATCACAGGCAGAGCGTGACTCGGAGGAGGAACAACCTGAGCCTGCCCCAGTAGGCAGAAGGAAGCATGCCCAGTATGCCTTGGCCATGACAAAGAGACAATGCATAGCACATACACTGGCTCAGTAGGAACCCTGGAAATTATACCTCTCTCTGACTCCCACATATAATGAAAGGGATGCCTAAGTTGACACCACCTGCTTTCAAACATGTGCTGGGAGTGTAGTATGTGCATCCGGCATAGGCAGCCCTGCAGCACCACCTGAGGCATGATTGCCATGTGTTAAGCAATGTAAGGTAGTGCTAAACAGCATTTACCACCATGTAGTATATGCAAACTTGATGACCTTGAGTATCATCCTTCCCTCACCAAACATGATGCCACAATATGAAGACAAGATGATCAATTACAACAATTGGCTTAAGTATTGGTGTCAGTGAAAGGGGATCCAATGCCTGTCAGCCTGGGATGACATGCTCAACAACACATGATGCTTCGCTAGGGATGGCTTTCACCTGTCACCTGTGGTCTTTTGGATATTGCCAAAGGCTCTTGTCAGCCCCATAGTGCCTTTTTTAGGTAAGGCTCAAAAGACAAACCCACCTCCATAGGTATCACAAGGGATAAGAAACTAGAAGTAATGCTACTCAATGCCAGAAGTCTAAACTGCAAGATGCATGCACTCCAAACTCTCCTCAGCATGGAGAATGTTGATAACTGTGCAGTAGCAGAAACCTGGTTCAAGGCTCCCAAGAGCATCCTAGCACTAACAGGTTACACCTCATACCATGCTTTACAGCCGCAAAACATGAAACAAACTTCAAAAGGAGGGTGATTATCAATATTTGTCAAAGATACCCACACCCCCAGGTTGGTGGCACAGCATGAAGCATCATAGACTATCCATGTGCAACTAACAGTGGGTAAAACTGTCTTCCATTTCATAGCCTGCTACAGACCACCCTCCTAAACCCAGGAACCACACTTGGCTGACTGGAGAACACATGAAAATATGAAGGTCTCCCCAAACACCATTATATTGGATGACTTCAACTACCCAAACATAGTTTGGGAGCATTACCCTAGCTGCAACACCCTAGCCCAAAGGTTCCTAGAAGTTATAAACTCAAATGCTATGGAACAACTTGCTACCACTCCCACAAGAGGGGAAAACATACTGGACCTGATCATCACCAACATGGGGACTCTATGCCCAAGACTAGAAGTGTATCCCTCACTGGTAAGATCAGACCATAGAGTAATCTCACTGGATATTGACATCCCAACCCCAGCCCATGGCCAGAAAACCACAGTGTAAAATTTCACTAAAGCAAATTTCACACTCCTCAAAACCGAGGTGGAATCCTTCACAGCCCCTGTGCCTGTGGAAAATATGGCCCAGACCTCAGAACCCTTTATAAACGCATTCTATGAACACCTTCAGGAATGCATGGATCATGCAATCCCAAATAAAACCAAGATCCCATCCTCAAAAGGCAGGCATCCTGTCTGGTGGACCCCAGATAAAAATACCATACAATACAAGGTGGAAGCTACTATATGATAGAGCAAAATCCCAAAAAGGGAAGGCATCTCTGATCAGTAGTATTGAAAAACTACGGCCACGCATAAAATCGTCTAAGGCCATCTTTGAGATAAAAATTGTACAGGACGCTAAGGATAATCACAAGGCTTTCTTTAGTTATGGTAGGAACCTGGGTGGGAATTCCCAGATATGCTCAGAATTAGTCCAAAATGACAAACAATACACCAAACCCACAGACATTGCCAACATCCAAGCTGACAGGTTCAGTGCAAACTTCTCCCCCCCTCCCCACCAAAAGGGCAAATATCTATCCCAGCAGAGTGCTGGCCCCCTGACATCTCAGATGCTCAGGTAACAGCCAGCCTCTCCAAAGCAAAACACACACATCAATGGGACCAGAAGGTGTCCTGGGCTGTGTCCAACATGAACCCCAAGAAGAATTGAACACAAACATAAAACCACTGTTCAATCTCAGCCTTACCACAGGATATGTACCCAAAGAGCAGTGTACAGCAACAGTGGTCCCTCTCCACAAAGGTGGTGCCTCAATGGATACTGCAAACTATTGCCCCAGAAGCCTGACTAGTTTGGTCTGCAAAGCTATGGAAAGGATCATCATGGACCTCAGAAATAAAGATATTGGGGACCTACAGACACTGGATGCTACCCACTTTGGCTTTGTTAAGGGCAGATCCTGCCTCTTAAACCTGGTTGAGTCATTTGAAACAGTCACCAAGGCCACTGACGAGGGGAAGGTGCTCCACACAGCATACCTGGACCTTGCAAAAGCCTTCCATATAATACCCCACTTGGTCATTATAGATAAGCTCACCAGCTTCAATATAAACCCCTATGTCACTAGATGGGTTGCAAACTGGCTCAAGGACAGAACCCACATGGTCAGAAATGCTGAAGCCATGTCAGACCCCAAACCAGCTACAAGTGGCATCCCACAAGGCTCAGTCCTGGGACCTCCCTTGTTTGGTATATATTTCTGGAAGGTACAGGCCAACACAGAAGGACTGTGGCTGAACAAGTTTGCAGAGGACTGCAAACTGGGTGCCATAATTGACCCTCCAGCTTACACAAGCATCCTACAAAAGGGCCTCATAGAAACAGACAACTGGTGCCACAGCCATGTCCTCAAGCTAAACGCAAAAAAGTGTATAGTCATCCCCTTTGGCAAAAACTAAGTGCCCACAAATTACCGCATAGGTGGTAACCCATTAAGTATGGAAGAAGTGATAAAGGACCTGGGGACCCAAGTTGATAGCAATCTCTCATTTGACAACCCCGTGGCCAAAGTGTTTAGAAAAACATTTCATATAGCCCACCTAATCATAAAGGTGTTCACATCTAGATCAGGGGAGGTCATTGTGCCTCTTTACTCATCCCTCATCAGGTCCATAATTGAGTACAATGCCCCTTGTGGGATGTACCTTATCAGACACCTGAAGCAGCTGGTAAGATCACAAAAGTACCTCACCAGGAGGATCAAAGGGCTCAAACACATGCCATTTGCTGCCCAGTTAAATAAACTTCAGCTCCACTCAGTGGCATACCGCCTGCCCAGAGGTGATCTGTGCCTGATGTATAAAGCCATGTCCAACCTGGAATCGATGGACATGCTGCACCTTGGAAAATCAGAATCCCATCAAGCTACGCGCTCAAGAGACCTGAACCTCAGGACTGAAATAAATAGGACATGCTGGAGTGACAGATTCATAACCTAGAGGCTCCCTCCACTCTTGGGTAAAGTCCCACTCCAGGTTAGCAAGAGTCCCTCACTGACTCTCTTCAAGAGGAATCTGGATGAGTGGATGGGAGATTGTAGGTTTACCCTGGGTATCACTTCTATGTCACTGTTAGACAGAGGCACAGTATACTAACCTTGAAAAATGTCATGGCAAACTCCACTTAAAATGTGTGTTGAAAGCCAAACACACTCTGGCTAGGATTATAAATGCCCTAGGGCAGATAGCCTAGTATGAACCTATGAAGAGAATCACACACACCAACTAGTACAACTGTGGTCAATGTGGAGTAATGTTTGGCAATGTCCAGCCAAGTTGGTGAATACACAGCAATGTTGGACAAGCCTGGTTTAAGTAGGCCATAGCTGAACAAAATGCAGCATGCTCATAGTTGCCCAACTGGCCCTTAATTAGACTGGTCTGCTCAGTATGAACATTTAAAGCAGTGATGGGACTCAAACCCATGAGACTGCACCATAATGAAAGCATTGAACTAGTACACCATGACAGCATTGCAGTGTTCAGTCAGTATGAAAGAAAGTTGAAAAGTCGTTGCAAACGATCCCATGGAAACCCTGCAGGCACAGCACAATCCCTGTTGAGTTATGACACAATGGAGTCTGGCAGTAAGAACACAACATGACTTCCAACACACGCAGTATAAATGTCAATATTGGTTATGTTCACACACAGCCACAAATGTAGTGGACTTCAGATCACAACATATGGAAAGGTCACACTGGGCATGCTCACACACTTGGATAAATGAGACATATGTCAGGCAACAAACAATGGAAAGCCTGAACTGGGCATGCTCACACACCTAGGCCATGTCTGAGTATAGCAGTCGGCCACACATATCTGGCAGTTGTATGTGTTAAGCCAGGAACCTCCCACGATCCAGCAATCTGCCCTGTGCACACAGTTAAATGACAACAGACACATATATTAATATACTGGAACCCTGTCATGGTCAAACATGTTGCGCAGATAGACAAGTTGTTCATAGAAACTACAGCAATAAAGACCTGCAAACAGTATCAGCAACAAATATTGTGCATCCCCAACATAAACATAGGTGCAGAGGTCGATGCTAGGCTGTCTGCCCTAGGGAATTTATAAGCCTAGGCAGAGTATATTTGGCATCCGCCTACCCAGTAGAGTAGCCTACTGTGCCTCTGTAAAGTCGGTCACAGAAGACACCCTTTAAGGCTAGTTTGCTGTGCCTCTATCAAGCAGGGACACAGTGGAGATCCCAGGGGTGAATTTGCAATCTCCCATCCATGCGGCTGGATATTGCTGGAAGAGGGTTGGTGAGGGGCTATGTCTAACTTTAATTGGGATTCAATTCCAGAGTGAGGGGAGCCTGTGGGTAATGAATCTGTCCCTGCAGCATGTCCTATTTAGTTTTGTGCTGAGGTTTAAGTCCCTGGAGTGTGTAGCTGTAAGGGTCTTGGATGTTATGAGGTGGAGCATGTCCATTATGTCTGGGTTTGACATGGCTGTGTACGTCAGGCATAGATTACCTCTGAGTAGGTGTTAAGCAACTGAGTAGAGCTGGAGATCCTTTAGTTGAGCTGCATAGGACATCTGCGTGTAGCCCATGATCCTCTTGGGGAGGTACTGTTGTGGACACTGTAGTTGCTGCAGGTGTTGGGTAAGGTACACCCCAAAAGGGCCATTGTAGTCAAACATGGGCCTGATGAGTGACTAGTAGAGGGCCACAATGACCTCCCATGATCTACATGCAAACCCCCATGTAATAAGGAGGGCTATATAAAGGTCTTTGCGATGACTCTGTCAATGTGATTAGCAAAGGAGAGGTTATGATCTATGTTGGTCCCCAAATCTGTAAATACATCTTCTGTACTTAATGGATTACCACTTATGTGGTGATATGTGTGCACCTTGTTTTCCCCAAAGGGGATGACTATGCATGTCTTAGCATTTAGCATGAGGCCATGGCTCTGGCAACAAGCATCCATCTCTGTGAGACCCTTATGGAGGAAGCATGTGTCAGCTGCAGTGTTGCTTATGGCCCCCGGTTAGCAGTCATCTGTGACGTTTGGTAGACATAATCCCCCTGTGTTAGTCTGAACCTCAGAGAAGTACATACCGAACAGGACAGGTCCCACAACTGAGCCCAGTGAGACACCAGTTGTAACCGGTCTGGAATTGGACATGGCACCTGCAATTGTGACCATGTGGGTTCCATCACTGTGGCAGATAGCAACACATCTAGTGATACAGGGGTTGATATTTAAGCTGGTAAGCATATGTATGATGCCTGAGTGGGGTATTGTGTTGCTGGCTTCTGCAAGGTACAGGTAGACTGTGTGAACTACCTTGCCCTCATTCATGGCTTCAGTAACCATTTCAAAGATATGAACTATGTGTAAGAGGCAAGATCTGCCCTTAACAAAGCTGAATTGTGTATGATCCACTGTCTGGAGGCTCACAATGTTTTTGATTATGACTTTCATGATAATATGCTCCATAACTTTTTCTACCACACTAGTGAGGCTTATGGGGTGATAGTTCCTGTGGTCCATTGTGCCACCAACTTTGTGGAGTGGGAGCACTGTATTTGTATGCCATTCTCAGGGTACATATCCTGTAGTAAGGCTAAGTTGGAACAGTGACTTAATGTGAGTGTTCAATTCTACTCAGAGCTCATGTAGGGCACAGCCTGGGACACCATCCGGTCCCATACATATGCTGTGTTATTTGCTGTGGAGAGGGCACTTTCACCTGTGTGTCTGTGATGTCAGGGAGGTTACATTCATTTGGGATGTGCATCTGTACCCTTGGGGGGTAAGGGGGGGGGTGTTTGTGCAGACTCTGTCTGCCAGGGTGTAGGCTATGTCCGTAGGTTTGGCATATTTTGTGCTGTTATGCAACAATTCAGAGCATATCTGGGTTGTTTCCACACATATTCCTGACATAACTAAAGAAGGCCTTGTGATTATCTGTAGTGTCTGGTCAATTTCACTGTCAAAACATGCAAGTGATGATTGTATGAGGGATTGAAGTGTCTTGCCAATACTGTTTAGAGATGTCCTCCCTCTGTAGGATATTGCTCTGTTATGCAGTAGCTTCCTCCTTCTGTTGTACAGCTTATATATGGCCGGGGTCAACCAGACAGGTCTCCTGTTTTGGAGGAGTCATGGTTTTATTTGGGATAACATAATCAATGCATACCTGCAGGTGCTCATACAATGCATTTGTAAAGGATTCTGCAGATTGGGCTGTATTATCCTCCAGTACGGGGCCTTTGAAGTATTCCACCCCAGTCTTCACAAGTGCAAAGTCTGCTTTTGAGAAATTCTTTACAGTGATTTCCTTGGCTGGGGGTGGGGATGGGATATGGATGTCCAGGGAAAGTTGTTTATGGTCTGATCTTAACAATGAGGGTTCTACCTCTGTTGTGGAACATAGAGTCCCCATGTTGGTGATGATCAGGTCCAATATGTATTCCCCGTTGTGGGTGTGGTGACTGGTTGTGCCATAGCACATGGATCCACAAAATGTAGTGTTTGTAGGGTGATGTTGTTGAGGGCCTGAGTAGTATTCACAGTCAATATTTGTGTACCTGAAGTCAACCACTATAATGGTGTGTGTGAAGACCTTCATATCCTACACTGTTCCCAGGAAAGCTGAATGCGGTTACTGGGTATGGAGGGGGGGGGGGGCTGAACTACACACCAAACCAAAAGGCAGTTTTGCACAATTGTAGTTGTATATGTGTGGCCTGTCATGCTTAGTGCAGTGGTACCAACCCAGAGGTGTGTGTATCTGTGATGTATATGGATACACCCCCTACTTGTGTTGTGTGTTACAAGTCCTGTGGTCATGAAGCATGGTATGCAACATAACCTGGTAGTGCCAGTGTGCATATGTGACCCTGAACTAGGCATGTGTTAATGCACAGATATTGTTATCCCCCATACTGAGGGATAGTAAAAGATGTACATTCCTCTTTGGAAAGACTGATGATGTCAGCACCCTATAAATACAGCAGGAGAAGGGAAATCATCCAGTAATGCGAATAGCACGCTGTGCTAATGCGTCTCTCTCAAGTATCATAACATAGTTAGGTAGGGGTTTGAATCGTGCAAACGCTGTGTGTGGGGTGGCAGGAGGGGGGTGTATGTATGCAATTATTTGTGAAAGGAATGGCCTTTTTGAAGACTGGGATAACACACTAAAAGATGTACATTCCTCTTTGGAAAGACTGATGATATCAGCACCCTATAAATACAGCAGGAGAAGCATAACCATCCAGTAATGCGAATAGCACGCTGTGCTAATGTGTCTCTCCCCCAAGTATCCTAGTTAGGTAGGGGTTTGAATCCTGCAAATGCTGTGTGTGGGGTGGCAGGGGGTGTGTATGTATGCAATTCTCTGTGAAAAGAATTGCCTTTTTGAAGAGTGGAATAACACACTAAAAGATGTACATTCCTCTTTGGAAAGACTGATGATGTCAGCACCCTATAAATACAGCAGGAGAAAGGAAATCATCCAGTCATGCAAATAGCGTGCTGCGCTAATGTGTTTCTCTCAAGTACCATAACATAGCTAGGTAAGGGTTTGAATCCTGCAAATGGTGTGTGTGTGTATGTATGCAAATTTTATGTGAAAGGAATGGCCTTTTTGAAGACTGGGATAACACACTAAAAGATGTACATTCCTCTTTGGTACATCTTTTAGTGTGTTATCCCAGTCTTCAAAAAGGCCATTCTTTTCACAGAGGATTGCATACATACACATCCCCCACCCCCCTGCCACCCCACACACAGAATTTGCAGGATTCAAACCCCTACCTAACTATGTTATGACACTTGAGAGAGACACATTAGCACAGCACGCTATTGGCATTACTGGATGATTTTCTTTCTCCTGCTGTATTTATAGGGTGCTGACATCATCAGTCTTTCCAAAGAGGAATGTACATCTTTTAGTGTAGGTGTATGGCCACTGTTGCCGATATGCATACAGACACCGTCTTGCTTAGGTGATACACTGAAGGACTGCAGAATACCTTTGGAAATGTTAATATCACAGGATAGACAAGATAACACTTGTCCACATGTACACACCATTACCCGTTCTACATGATGGGTGCTACCACCTACATGGTACTGTTGGAATACTATGTTAACTACATGCCGATGACAATGCTACAGTTGCATTACAGCAATACAGCATGGCTTGGACAACAGGTATCTGTCTGTATGATACCCTTGTGGTGGTTAGGTGTGTCATGTGTAGAATGCATTGTAGGCCACTGTATGCATTTGCAGTCATGGATGGACATATCCGTAGTGTGTTGACATGTAAGTGAGACTGCTATATGCCAAAGAGTATTGATCCCAGGGATGTATGGGGCTCAGTAAGAATGGCTACTGGTATAGTGTAGTACTGCAGGGGTATCACTGACACTAGGTTCCTACATCTATGTATCAGTTGAGGAGACACCATGTAATGACCATGGAATGTCAGGCTATGTAGGCTGTGTATAGTACCGGAATGCAGACCATTGACATATGGAAACCGTATCACCCACAGCATACTGTCAAACCATGTCACGTTCCATGCTAACCATGTTCACAAATGTACACCTGCAACTCTGTGCTGCAAACATCACACATGTACTGTCCACACCCCAACACATGCAGGCACAGGTACACACAACAGCCATGTGACACATGTGCAGACAGTACACTTTGTGAATTAACACTGGTGTATACAAAACTACAATGACAATCATAGTTAATGCATCATGCATGCTTGAATATACCCACAACGATATCATTACACTGTACTGTTAACAACATGATATTATTACTACAGTGCTATGTAGTCACCCTGTGCATCAGCACCATGCTATCCTGTTCCTGCATCAATGTTACAGGTGGCAGGAGGTGGCACAGTTTCATCATATGCACAGGGTGTGTACTTGGTTTGCCACAGTCTGCCATTGACACATCCAATTGACATGTATGTGTGTGTGTGTGTTAGTGAGGGACAACAGTACAACATGGGGCAATGTTGATGTGATGTGTGTGTATGTGTTAGCCCTAGGTGTTAGCATTATGTGTGTATGTATGCTTGCACACAGTTCCACCACGTGGCTGCCATCTACGGGTGTTTGTGGACAGCCACAGACTGTACCTGCCAGGTCATACAGATCACTGTCTCTGGCCACGGACCCTGTACCTGTGCCTGGCAGGGGTGCTACCGGACAGTATCAGGTACTATGCCAGACTGGGTACTGTCATCAGAAGCAGTGGGTTGTTGACTGGGCACATGTCCCTGCTGTGACTGTCCAGAGCCACGTGCACATGGTCTTCTAGGATGGTGTAATGACAGCACAGACCGAGCATTGCTGGGGCTGGTACTGGCACTATGGGAGCGGCTGCGGGTTTGTTGTCGTTCGCGATGACTGCTAGCTGATGATGTTGCTGGCATATGTCCACGTCGACGCCTCAACCATCATGCACTGTCCTGGCTCCTGGACATGTAGTTGTGGAAGAGATCTAATGTGTCCCCCCAATGTCTTTCAATGACCTCGCTGATATTACGGATGGCAGCCGCAACGTCACGCATAGCGTCATTCATAGCGGCGCAATGTGCTCTAAGCTCCCTCAGACCCTGTCTAGTGTACTGTTCCATACATGCCTGTGCCTGCATTACAGCCCGGAACATAGCTGAGGTTGAAAGACCTCTGTGGGCATGTCTGACAGGGGCAGTACGGCCATGGATGCTCCCACGAGAACCACTGGACATCTGCCTGTGTGGTACCATGTCAGGAATCTGGCCATGGCTGCTGTGAGGGGATGCATGTGCCAATGATACCACACTACCCTGGTCAATGCCCACTGTATGCTGTCCCTCAGCTAAGGACATTGGTGACAATGGATGTATCAGCAGGATGACTGTGCGCATTGATGGGGTTGACTGCTGTGTAGTCTCGATTGGCTGACCAACGACAGACCCTGCCACACCTCCCTGTTCCATTACACATGTATCATCATTATCACTATCCCCAACAGTGGCTTAAGGTTCCCTGCTGCATTCCACCAGAGCAACATCAGAACCTGTGAGAGGAAGATAGGAAACACAGTTTACAAATGTGTACACGATGTTAGCACACATGCACACATGCGCACAGGTGCACATGCACACAGGCACACATGCACACATGTACACATGCACACATGCACACATGCGCACAGGCACACAGGCGCACTCCTCAGTACAGCAGATACAAACGCAGACACACCTGCAATCCAACACATACACAATACTGTTTGAGGGTGGGTGACAGTATCATAAGGAAAAACATCACTGCACACGTGTCAGCATGCAGATTATGTGTTGCACAGGAACATGCAGAACAAGTGTAGACAGCTCTTGTTAATAACAGTATACGTGTACTTGATGGTTGTGTGTAGTTGTTCAGTGATTGTCTCCACCTTGGGACACGATGTGTACAAGGACATAACAATGTTGTGCAAGTGTTACAAGCTGTGGGTGCATATATTTGCACACACAACACATGATGGTGCTACACAATAACTGCTATGTGCACTTTTGTGGTCAGTGGAACTGGATGTGGTTTAGTAACGTGAGCCATGATCAACATGCTTCTTGTGGTTATTCAACAATAATAATGTGTACCAGACAGGCAGCTAGCATGCTGTACCTGAAGTGCAGTAACATGACTGCATCCACATTTACACAGCCACTTGTTACATGGGTGTGTAAGGTGGCCAATAGTGAGCATTGCCTAACATGAATGTATTATTTGTGCAAGACTGTTGCACAAAGACATGGTAGGCCTCTACCCCTGATTTATATTATGTGTGCTGCATAGAGGATAAGTGGGATACTGAAGGGTGGCCATACAGCAGGTGTCATAATTGGACATGTGTAGCAGGCTAAGGTGTAGTGTCTATGCCAAACGTGTGTGTTTTGTGTACATGTGTATAAGGTATGCCTATACAATGTCCAGTACTGTGTTGCCACACATGTGTGTCATGCTCTGTGTATTGCATGTGAGTGAGGCAGCTACTGAGAATTATGGGATATGCATAGTCTCACAGCAAACATGCACAGCATGCATTATGCGTAGGTGTTACATGTGCACACACTACACCTCCATATGACATTCACATGTCATTAGCAATAGTATTGTTATTACACACTCACCAGCATGGATTGGCTGCCTTGCTGTCACTCCAGAGGGACCTGCAAAAATATGACAGTGATTGCCAGTGGCCACAACTGTGCCATTGATACTGTGAGTATGATAAAGTACAGTAGTACAACAGGTGGCTTTCACAGGTGTACAGATTATGCTCAGAATATCAATCTTGCAGAAGAATAGGCAGGTTAACAGCTACACACACAGTACATATCTCACACACGCATAAACTACCAGTACAGAGAACAGTCAACTACAGATATGGCATGTTACCTGCACACTCCATTTCAACATGCTGGGTGGCTCCGGCCTCCATGATGACACATGTTTGTGGATGTTGTTGTTGTTGGCCTGGAGCCACAACACTTAGGAGGTGCTCCTCCACACTGGTGAGGGGGGGTGGATAGGTACCCCACCACCTGTGGCAAGCTGTTGTCTGTGGATATCAGATGCACGCTACCGGACATGTGTAATTAAATCACTGCAGTGATGGCGTACCTGCTCATATGTCCAGTTATGCATGCCTTTGTCATTTACCCGACGGACAAGATCTTGCCACAGTGCAGCCCTCTCATGCTGGTTCTGGCTGGTCCAGGAAAACAGCACAGAGAAATTCTGCACCAGGCTCTGGTGGATCTCCTGATCCTCTGCTACTGTATAAGGTGGGTTACGCTGATGCACCATCATCCTGGAAGGAAAAGAAAAATATGTGAGCAAGTCATGTGGCACACTTAATATCCTAATGTACTGATATCACTTAACTGCCATATATAGTATCTGTCTGTCTATCAGGGGATACACATGTTCAATACCACATATCAGTGCTCAGTGCACAACTGTCTGACAGTGCCTGCCATACTCCATACAACAAACTAGAATAAACCAGCACTTGGCACACTGTTTGAGATACAATGCACAACCTCACACTGGGGGTATGTATCAAGCTAATGGATGACGAATATTGTAATCCCATGTAATGAATGCAATGCACATTTAACAGTTTAAACGGTAATCCACCCTAGTCTTTGATGCCATACCCCTACCTGACATATGTGCACAGTTGTTAATATAGCCAGCATGCTGCTGTCACAGAGTATACATGCTGCCAGGTACACACACATACCCTGTAACACACATGTGATTGCGGCCATGGTACAGGCATCATTACACATGCATTACACATACATATAACACACAAATGTATGACGACACAGATGAGCATTAACTGTGTACCTTATAGTACTGTGTGCCCCTACTTACAGATACCTATGCATGAGGTATGTAATCTGTGCAGACTACAGGAAACACACCAGACAGTATTATCAGGGAATGTGAACATACACCATACTGTAGTGTTTAGGCCTACAACTTCAGGTAGTACAACAGTTCATATGTGAGCTGGATTCAACAGCAGTACCACTTACTGAGTACTGCCTATGATGGGACACTGCAGTCGTACACAGGGAACTACACCACAACATATGCCAATCTACTATGTTTGCATCCCGATAACTGACACATCTTTCTCTGGCCTCACACCTATGATACAAACTACCATGACAGACACAAACTCACGCTAAGCTATCACACCTTTACAGACCTTGCACACAGTCAGTGTCACACTCATTCAAACTCACATAGCTGGTATTGCACCGAGTACATGTGTGTGTGCAATGTATCATAGGTAGGTACTATGCTATTGGCCCTGATCCTAGGTCAGCCTAGCCATATGCTACCCTGCCCTTTGGGACACATGTAATGTGATTTTACTTGCTCCTGTGAAACGGTTACACAGAAGTGACTC
>NC_056746.1:689048692-689146594 GCF_019279795.1 Protopterus annectens
ACCTGCTAATGCTAACACTGTTTACATGGGAGTATGTACTTTCCTGTGGGATTTGTGGATTAACTGGCATACAACAGTAGTTCTTGCAATGTGCTGCTATGGCTTTTCTATTTTACCTTTACATTCACTCCTTGAATGCCTGATATTTGTCTTTACTGGAATGTTTGCTATGGCTTTCCTATTTTCCATTTACGTTCACTCTTTGTAATGCATGATATATTTCTTTCAGCAGTAAGTTCTTATATGTTTGCTGAGGCTTGGTGGTACTTCATGCAGTCTGGTGAGCCCAATGTTTGGGGTTTGACACTTACTAAGGTATTTTATTTTGCTGCTGAGCAGTACTGGGGCCTTTCATACAGAGTGAATAAGGCACTTTTAAACAGTTGTAAGCGGGAAGCAGGAAGTCAGTGGGGACACCAGCTAGGGATGTGCAGGCTGGGTGTAGGGAAGGTCCATAGCTGCACATTTCTTTAACTACAATAGCTGTACATATGTTTGACATTTGCTGTGACATTTGAAACCTTCCACCCCTGAGAGAGGGGTGAGGACAACTAAATATACTGTACTAACAATTATGAATATCAGGCACATGCAGTGCTTGTGAACTGCTATACTGTCATTAGTATGTTAGATGGCTACATCCTTTGATATTTCTGTGTTGTACTCCTACATAAGGGCATGCTTGTGGAAGTAATTCTACAGCTATTCGCAGAGTGTGTAACATCAGACAGGCTGATATGCCTGTGTGTTTCTTACACTTCTGGGCCTCAGGCACTCTCAGGTATATATTTGACCAGCCTCAGGAAAAGGTACATATCAGTGGGATACACCTGTGATATATTTCAGATATTCTGCAGTTGTGACTGGGGGGTATTTTGAGCATATGTATTACTACACCATTTCTGACATGCAAGTAGTGTCTACTGTAACTTATTGACAGTTACCATTATGTTGGATTCCCCACCTTCTGCCTACTGTGAGTACATTTCACAGGGAGTCAGTGGGTCACAGGTAACATTTGTTTGCAAATCAGGGACATCCCTGTAAATCAGTCACAGTTGGGAGGTCTGGCCTCTTACCTATTCAAATATGGCAGTGTTTATCCTGCTCTGATACTGTGTAGGGTTTGTAAGGTGCTACTGTAACATTATTACCTACTAGCATGGCTGTTTCCCTTATCACACTAATGTAATGCAATTCCACAATAATTGGCAGTAAAGATACACAGAACAAGCTTTGTGTAATGGCCTTCCTATTTTCCCTTTACATTCACTCCTTGAATTTCATGATATATTTCTTTCAGCACCAAGTTCTTGTATATAGGCTGTGGCTGAGTGGTAATTCATGCAGTCTAGTGTTTCCAAGGTCCTAGGTTCGAGACTGACAGGGGTATTTTATTTTGCTGATGAGCAGACTACAGGCCTTGACATGCAGAGTGACTAAGGCACTTTGAAGCAGTGGTAAGCGGGTTTGCTTGAGTTTGCACGACGTTTAGCTACGCTTATCTACGCTTAGCTAAGCGCACACAAGCGCACACCCGCTGACTACTGATTAAAAGTGCTTACTCCCACTAACACCCGTGCTATTTTCTTTTAAAGAAAAGAAAATGGGGAAATAGGAAAGTGGTGAAAAAGGGGGCACAAAGAGGGGAGGATAGTAGGAAAACAAGCTCGGGATGTGCAGGAAGGATGTAGGGAAGGCCCATAGCTGCCCAATTCTTTACCAGCAACAGTTGTGCATATGTTAGAAATTTAAAGTGACATTTGACACCTTCCACCCCTGAGAGAGGGGTGAGGACAACAAAATATGTTGTACAGCCAATTGTAATTTTCAGTTTACATGTCCAGCAGACATGTATGTGAAATGGGCAGCTATGTATAGGGTGTAATTTTTTTGTAGGAACAGAGTGCCCTTTTTTTATTTTTTATTTTTCAGGTGAGAGTGGAATGTGAGGTACAGGAAGTAGGTATATTTGGGAGGTAGGTTGGGGAGGTTAACAGACAAGACAAACAAGATGCATACAGGGGGTGGAGTATGACACGTGTGGGGGTAAACACAATTGACAGGGATGGATATTTGGATATCGCAAGCCCATGAGCCCACAGATGGCAACAGTGGAACTGAGATCCCCACCCATGGGCACTGACCACTGCGCCATCACAGCCCAGGCCGGGACTGTGCTGGGGGCTGGATAGGATGGGCAGGCACACCAGTGAGTTGCACCACTCTAGCCTCAAGATGGCGTAGGGGATCAGTCACGGAATGCCTGATCTCACTACGCACCACAGACTGGACCCTATGGAGGGTGAGTGGAGGCTCTCCTCCGGCCATGCTTGCAGAGGGGGGACGAGCACCATCCCCTGCAGCGCTTCCACTCGAAGGTGGCACAGGGCCACCGGAGGAGAAGGTCCCGGCCTGGGCACTGGTGCCAGGTGCACTCGCCAGCTGAGGTGGGAGAGGTGGGTCCACTGGAACCCGCCTTCCCTGTTGTCCTATGTTTAGCAGTATTTTATGGTATTTTGGGTTAGTAACAAACAACACCATTCAAAATTAGTTGTAATAGCATGCATCAGTATTCCCATTAACCAAACACACATGAATTCCAAACATTGAGCAGCAAGCATAACACATGCATATTTAGAACAACAGTGGACATTCCAACAGCATGCAGGGTTGATTGGTGTCAACAGGCCATCAGGTTTGGATATGTGAACAGGGCACATGCATCAACGTACATGCAGATATGTATAAACCAACAGGACATATGTCCATGGGAATTAATTGTGAATACACATACCCAGTTTGGTGTGGAATGGCATAATTTGTGAAAATAGGGTAGGGTGGAGAAATATTACAATAACAACTTAAACTACCTATACATATACTGTACATTCCTAGTAGATGCAGATATATATCCCCTACATGTATTAGTACAGTTTCCTGTATGTAACCTTAGGAATGTTGGTGATGGGGGTGTTACTGCTACATTAATATACATTCCATTTTTATTCATATATGTTCATATCTGGCTGTGTTCAGGTAAAGCATCCTGCTACATTTGATTTATATGGGTCTAGACAACTGTGGATGTTCAGCATTTCATACAACCATACTATCTCCATAATGCAAGGGTACAGCAACATATCCAAATTGTGGGACGGACACAGTCCAGGTTCTGTACTTTATTAAAGACATTTCACTCTTTGGTTGTGGCTGTCTCATTCATTTCATTATGTAGTGAATGCAGTATACCTTTATTCCAGACTTATTACAGCTTTCTTGGTAGTTGCATAGTCTCTTTCTCACACTCTCTCACTTATTTTATATTTACATTTCAGGATAGTACTTAATTCTAGGCTTTATTAACATTTATTACTGGGTTACAACAATCCTTTCCAGTTGACTCACATATTTCATATGGCAGAATTTACAAGGATGCATTTGACAGTTGTCTATCCTTTGTTGATTGATTACAACACTCATTTTCAGGCTGAAGCAGTTATCTGATATTACAATACAAGTGGAAACTCAATTTGAGACTTGTTTAATTTTTATTACTGGATTTCAATACTCTTTTCCAGGCTGCATCACTTATCTAATCTTACAATACTAGCAGAATCTTTCTTCTAGGCTTATTTCACCTTTATTACTGGGTTACAACGCTGAACTCTTTTACAAGCTGTCCCACTTATAGTCTATAACAATACCAGTAGAATAATTACTAACCTGCCTGGTGGCGCAACCTCGCCAGCCTATCAGCATAGGCTTGCCGATTCGCTGAACGAACACCAGCAGCTGTAATATAAATGAAGGAATATTGTAACATACCTATCCATACTATAGGCTAGGATAGCATTTCTTACATACTTAATTACATGGATACTTAGTAGTGGGGCATTGGGCATTTGGCGGGTCTCCTGGATCCATCGGTTCAGTTGGTCCTCCTTTCATTGCTTCAGGTCCGCATGGTGGTGACGGGCCTGTTCACCAGTCCTCGGAATGCCTGTGGCACTGGTGAGATCATGTGCCAACCAGTTCCACGCCTCTGCCTTATACGCTCCCCATTGAACCTGGCCCTGCATAAGTTGCGCTTCATGATCATGGACTAGGAGCCAAACCATATATTTTGACTCCTCAACACCCCACCTTTGTGCTCTAAAGTGATTTCCCTCTCCTGCACCTGCCATCCTAACTGCAAATGGGTACCACAATCAGTTATGGTGTGTATTCCTGCCTATGGGGCTTATATATGCTAGTTTTCCTGCACTTATCTGTGATTGGCCATTTTGGATATTTCTCTGCTTACAGTAGACCTTTGTCATGGTTATATTTTCATTCATTCCTATATGTATGGTAATACTGTATTTCTCAGTACAACTGTCATGGCTTAGTGCTTCAGTACTTTGACTATGGTGCATAGTCTCTCAGGTTCGATCCTTGCCATTGCTTTTTTATTTTACTACTGTCTAGACAGGCTAGTAGGTGTGTCTGTGTAAAGGCGACTTTGCTACAGCTTGCCCAACGTTGCCCGACGGTAAGCTGGTTGGCATGCTGTGCAGCTCCATGCAAACGGCTTACACTGGGTAACATGTTATTTAGCCATAAGCACTCATATTAAGCTTGTTAAAGTGCCGCTCAGCTACGGGCACTCATATTATGCTTGTTAAAGCACTGCTCAGCTACAGGCACTCATATTAAACTTGTTAAAGCGCTGCTAAGCTACGGGCAATTATGATCCTTTTTATACATCCATCATATAGGTTTTGTTCAAAAATACATGGGCCATTTCATTACATTTTACTTAAATTAAATTTATATATATCGGGGAATTGTTTCATACTTATTTAAAGAAAAATGGAGGGGGATGTTGTGGGGCTCGAACCATGACTACCTATTCTTTGGGCAACGTTTCTACCTCAACACTATTGCTACTTTGTTTAATTTGCATATGTAGATCTTATTTGCTTTCCAATGTCATATCTGCTAACTGTGGTTGAGCGAAGGGCATACCCGCACAAACGAGCGCAAATACGGGCAAACATTTTGGAAATTATAAAAAAAAAAGGAAACTGCTATTTTTACATTTTACATATTTTCAGTAGGGTTTATTTAGTCTGTGGGGATGTGTGGTGTTGTGTTCCTTGACATTTCAGCAGACTCGCTTGTGGGTGTTTACTTTCAGGACTCTGACTCTTCTGGGGGCGTGTCCCTTTGCTGTACTCGGCAATCGGACATGCCCCCTTCTTTCCTACATGGACTGTGTTAGACTTGGGTATGATTTAGCATGCCCTCGTGAATATGCATGACATGCTGACGTCATACCGTTCAACTGCAGCCTCAGAGTAAGACATATTAAGTCTTACACGGAGGTTTCGTGAATCCAGCCCTGTATATTTTCAAGTCATTAGTCAATGAGGGAACATTGCTCATAAGAACAGCCAAATTCAGTTTATGAACAAATATTTTTAGATCAATAATTGTTCTGGCTAAATCCGCTTTTTTGTTCAGTACAAAAGATAGACCTTTGGACAACAAATCCACCATACCATTATCAACTTGTACTGTTGTGAAATTATAAATTTTAAAACATCTTTCAGTACTTACTAAAATCTGCGGATTCTGTATTGAAGTTTGTGTTATCTTCTCTGCCGATTCTGTCTCCTCCGTTGCTGCCCCTGGGCCTTGCCATTCCGTCGCTGGTTCTTCTGGTTGTTCTGGTTGTTGTGGTCTTCCTGAAAACCCTGATGATTATTATTATTGTTGTTATTTATTGTTACTGTAGTTTGAGAACCACCATTATGCTGCCTGTTATTCCTGATCCTCTCACTACGCCTCAATGGCGACGTTTGCTTCATGATGTCATCATCGTCAATATTAATTTTCATTTCCTCCTGTGGGCGTTGCATATCTACATTCAATGGATTAACCATTTGTTTAATTGGTTCTGGTGGTGGGGGATAAGCAATCCCATTAGAATAGTCCTTGGTATCCCTGAGGATCTTTTTCTTTTGAATTTCAATGGCTCTAGCAATAGCATAGTCAATGCTAGAGAAAATACGTACGTAATCATATCTGTATCGATGGAATTCAGGATCAGTAGTTATTTTATGTTCAAGGGTTTCCAATTTGTTTTTAAGAGCATCTACTTGTAAATTATATTGTTTTATTAGGGTTTCAAGAAACTCAAACCCCTGTCTGTCGAACAAGCAGATCAGTTTATGGTGGAAGCCAGACTTATGAATTAGACCAACCGGATAGCGCCAGTGACGCAACCCTTTGGGTATTATACCCTTAGCTATACATTCATGGAAATATGATATTTCCAATTGTAGCTTCCGGTACTTGGGGAGTTTTTGGTCAAAATCATTCAAGTTAGTTACTAAAGATAGAACAATATTTTCATTTACTATATTAGTGCTGTTCCCAGCATCGGCTGCAAAAAACGATGATGAGCTCAAATAATCCACAATGGTGGTAACAGAATCTGACCTCTGTTGTGGCTGTTCTTGCCCGTTCAGATTGGAGGACGTACCACTTCTTTCATTCATCTCCACGTTCATTCTATGTGTCCCTTGCCTATTAGGGCCACTGCCTAAGGGTGCATTCGAAATATCAGTATAGGTAGGTGTATGTCCACTTGCACCCGGGCTAGGCAATGTTGTCCAACCATGCCTGTTGAAGCTATTGCTTCTTTAGCATCAATTTTCTTGGATAAAGTATCCACTCGATTAAGCAGTTGCTGCAGTAATGCAGTAAGATTACCCACGGTGTTCGTCTCATTGGTTATAACTCCTGTTGAATCGCTCTCATCTTGGGAAAACAAGGGCTGTGAAATCACTGCAGCTCCTTTCACCATAATAAACTATTAGTACAACCAAAACTCAGACAAACTAGTAAAACAAAAAAAATGAACGTACAAGCTGTAGATTCCAACAGACTTTAATGTAAGCACTTTCGTCCAAAGTAATGCTTAGACTTCATCAGACATGAAATTAACCAAAATACGTTAGTACTTATACAATCATCAATCAATTATTTAAATTATTTAAAGATATGTCATTGAAAACCCACATTTAAAAACATATAATGATATATAATAAAAATGTTGGAACACTACCTTATTAGACACACACACACACACACACACACATATATATATATATATATATATATATATATATATATAGATATATATATATATAAAAAAAATATATATATATATATATATATATATATATATATATATATATATATATCAAATTATATATATATATATATATATATATATATATATATATATATATATATAATTTGATATAGCAACTTTTGCATTAAGAAAACTTTGAAATAGTTAACCTTTTAAAGTTTAAACCCGCCATTATGTTGTGCTTTGTCCAGATTTCTTGCACTAAGAAATTGAGAGCTCTGACAAATATATGTTAAGCCTTGATGATCATTGTGACATTCCACACAAACTTGCTAACCTACTGTGCTCTGAGTTAAACAGGTTTGCTATCTGTGTTGCGTTACACAGTGTCCTGGTCACCAGCACTGTTACCAGCCACAAAAACATGCTTATTTACTGTATGTTTAAATGCAGTGTGTGTGGCATGAATATGCAATCAGCACTGCTGCTCACCGCCCATCACTGCGCACACACGTAAACTCTGTGTAGGCTTTGCACAAAGCCTACATGAAGTTTACTGACTTTCACAGTATATGTATGCATATCAATTTATAATATTTCTACTAGATATTGAATGGCTTAATTGCTTTATATGCATGAAAAGCATATAAAAATATGATTGATTAGTTGTTATCCATAGTTTCACTTTACTAGTTTATAACTTATACATTCAACTAAGGATATCCTTCCCCTTGTCTTATTCTGTATCAGGCTATTCTGGTCATCATATGCCCATCTTCTTCTTGAGCATGTTTATTTATTTATTTTTCAGGAACATGCTCTCTAAATAATAGTTTTTTTTTATTAAATCAACCATGATAATGATATGCCCACCATTTTGTATGCAGCAGTAGTCCTCCTGGGAGTGGCATTTCAAGTTTTCTAAAAATTCGTAAATCCAACCTCAGTATTCATGAAACCCCAAACTATATTAAAAAGAATTATTCATTTACTGCCAAAGTGTGTCATTGCTGTAATTGGTATAACAGGTCTGAATGGTAAAACTCACTGGGCCAGATTTACAAAAGCTTGCACAGAGTTGTAGAGTAGTGTAAGACATCAAACAGGCAATGTGTCGGCCATGCAATCCAGGAACAGCCGGCAGGGGTGTGCACGAGAGCTGCTAAAACTACTCTTGCATGGCCAGCATCACGGTATGCAAATTACCTCATTTGCTGGTGAAAGCCTACTACAGAGATTGGCCACTAGTTAGCAGTATTCACCAACTACTACCTCCCTTCCATCTCTCCTTCCAACTTACTATAACATCTCAATATAACACCTCTTCTCTTTCACTACTTACTGTCGGTCCTACCCTCCAGCCAGCTTTCGATACTTGTCTGTTCCCTCACGCATACACCTACAGTCACTTTAACCTTCCTACCTAGCTCCCTCCATACTTACCTTTATTCTGACTGATTGTTTCCTCTCTCTGTCCTGCTGCCTTCTTCCTTGTGTCTACCCACTCCGTTCGCCCTCCAGGCTCACTCCACTCCCCTACCCTACCCCCAAATTCCACCCACCCCCAGTGGTCCTACACTTATACTTACTTAGCCACTCCCTCCTCAACTTCCACCCAATCACACATACCTCCATTTAAACTAATTAGACACACCCTTACTCATTCTCTATTACAATACACCACTACTTTGACTACATTACCTTAGCCCTCCTCTACGGCTTAACAGGAACTAACTCCCTCCTCTCTACACCCTCCTTATCTACTTCCACTACTTACTTCTACTACTCATAAATTTTAACCCTTCCCATTTAACACTTCCTAATCTCAATCTCAGTGAAAATGGCTTTGACTACCTTAACCAAATTAATATTCCTAGCTATACTTCCTACTATCCTTACCTCCACCTACCTCCTCACTTTTTTTGAAAAACTCCAATATTATCACTTCAACTGCTCTCTAAAACAAACAGCAATTCACACATCCATACTCACTTGCAATCACACTAATATCACTTCCATTCCCAGCTATCTACTACCCAAATTCCACAGAGTCTCCCACTCTAAATATAATAATCATACTATAAAAAGAGAGAAATATTTACTTTACCTAAAATACAATGCAGCAACAAAACCTCTCAATCTCTCCTTACTAGATGGTGACATCCACCCAAACCCTGGCCCTGACAATACTACTACCCTAACAGCCCAGCCTAAACTCCCCAACTCACTCCTAATAGGACATCTAAACATACGTAGCCTTAACAATAAAGTAGTTCTTCTCCATGCTCTTCTAGATATTCACTCCTTTGATATCCTTTGCCTGACAGAAACTTGGTTGAAACCAGGGACCAAAGACAATGAAATTATCTCCCAAGGCTACAATATCATTAGAGAAGACCGAATAAAACATAAGGGAGGAGGCTTAGCAGTTATATTTAAAGATGGATTTCACATCTCCACACTCCCATATAACCCTCCTCAGGATAGTAACACCGAAGTCCTAGTCACCAAACTTCAAACCAACCCTAACAAAGCTTTATACCTCATCTGTATCTACCTACCTCCCGGTAATAATATCATCACAATTGAAGCTATATTAAACTGGGCATCCTCAACTTACCCCCAAGAAACAGTAATACTAGGTGATTTTAATACTGACTGGAAAAAAGTCAATACAGATAACCCCACTTCTCACATTAACCTGCATGGCTTTAATCAAACTATCACCTCCACGACCAGAATTAATAAACCAAACAAAAAAGAGACTACCTTAGACTGGATACTAATAAATAGATAGGAGCAAGCTTATAAGGTAGGCACTCTCCCAGATGATTTAAGTGATCATATGTTGACCTACATCATAAGACAAAAACATGACCTGCCTAAACCCCCCACTTTTAGGATTGCGCGGTCCAATAAACACTTTAGCCCAGAATCATTCCAAAATGAACTTAGTGCCTGTAACTGGTACCCTTTAAAAACTCTACCACTTGAAGAGGCTATAAAATATCTAAACTCTACTTTTTTATCCATTCTTGTTAAACATGCACCTAAACGGTCGATCCGAATTAAATCCAAACCAGCCCCCTGGCTTTCCAAAGAAACCAGGCAAAAAACTCTACTAAGGAACAAATCTTGGGCTAAATGGAGGGCTAACAAAACTATTTCTGATCAACAAAATTTTAGACAACTAAGAAATAATACAAAAAAGGCAATACTTACAGATAAAAAGAACTATTACTGTAAACTACAACAAAACCATCAAAACAATCCCCAAAAATTTTGGTCTAGCATAAACAAACTCCTGTCCCCTGGGCCCTCTCATACACCTACCCCTCTTGAGGCTGATCCTAATACCCCCCTACAAACAGCCAATACATTTAATACTTTCTTCACAGAGACCATACAAACACTAGCCAGTCAGCTAATCCCAGACAACTCAAGCCTTCACGCCACAACATTACCTCCACTACCAACATTTAAACTGCAACCTATCTCGACTACTCTCATCTGTAAACTCATCCAGAAACTTAAGCCCTGCACTCCTTCTGCTGACCAAATACCATCAGAATACTTGCAAAAAGCAGCTAAGGTAATTGCATACCCTGTATCCATCCTCATCAACAGAACCTTTACAGAAGGAATCATTCCAGACATTTGGAAAATCTCCCATATTATTCCCCTACATAAAGGTGGGAATTCAAATGATTACTCTAATTACAGACCTATAGCTCTATTATCTCCTTTAGCCAAAATAATGGAAAAATGCATGCACCAACAACTACTACATCATTTATCTCAACACAACATTCTAGCTAACTGTCAACATGGCTTTAGGCCATCACATAGTACCAACACTGCCCTTCTATCTTTTATAGATACCATCAATAGAAACCGCAACAACAATAACCTCTCATCTGCTCTTTTTATCGACCTCTCAAAAGCTTTTGACATGGTCAACTATGCCCTTCTCATCAACATTCTAAAGTCCCTCTCCTTTGACCGTCAGACTATTAAATGGTTTAGGTCTTATCTGAGCAATAGGCAACAAGCAGTTCTCTGGCAAAACAACATATCATCCCTTCAGCCAGTTACCCTCAGAGTCCCTCAAGGCTCTATTCTAGGACCACTTCTCTTTTCACTATTTATCAATGAACTCCACACAGCAATCCCCCAAGCCACCTGCATACAATACGCAGATGATTCTACGCTAGTATGCACAGCAAACTCCCCCTCAGAACTACATTCTCTAACCCAGAAAGTATTTAACATAGTAGAAACATGGTTTACAAATAGATGCCTCCTTCTCAATGCTAAAAAAACTAAGCTCCTTCTATTTACACCCACAAACAAATCCACCCACATAAACTTGTCTGTTATTTCCAATAATGGTACTATTATACTCCCTGACACAACCACTAAACTGCTAGGAATAACTATTGACAATAACCTGACTTTTGATTGCCACATAAATAATACTATTAAAACTGTCAACAGAAAAATAGGCTCCTGGGGGGCGTGGCCAAGGATGAACACAGGATAGCAGCAGCTTTCTTCAGCTCCACCAATTTCATTACACTGACAGGAATTAATTACTTAAAAAATTAATTTTTGAAGTAATTTTCTTTCTAAATATGTTTGTTTTATATAGTTCTTGAACTATATCTAAAAAAGAAAGGAAATCTTAACAATATTCCTGTCAGAAATCACTTTGGAAATTTTCCTGTCAGTTTATCAGTCTGAAATGAGTTCCAGTAAGACAAATTCTCAAGACTCCAGCATCAAGAAAGAACTTCAGTCTCTGATAATTATAATCCAGCAACTTACTGCTAAAATGGATACTAAAATAGACACCTTCATAGAAAAAACTACAAAACAAATAGACTTGTTACATATAGACCTGCAACAACAGAAGATCCAGATGACAGGCATAGAAGAAGCTGTGAATGACATGGAAAATAGAATCCAAGAAGAGGAAATCAACATTGAGTTTCTGCTGAAACAAAATACACATTTACAAACAAAGCTGGATGATCTGGAAAATAGATCTAGGCAATAACATTAGGATTTTTGGACTGCCAGAAAATATTGAAGGTAACAATATTACTTCTTTTTTAACAACATGGCTCCCTAAAACTTTAGACTTACCAGAAGCATTCTCTTTTGGTATCGAAGAGCACATAGATCTATAGCTAATACTAACTCTAACAAAAATATCCTAGATCAGTTATAGTTAGATTTCTATCATCTTTTGATAAAGAGATGGTTCTTAAATCTGCTTGGGCTAAAGCTCCTGTTAAGATTAATGAGACAACTGTGCATTTTGACAATGACTATTCTTCCATGGTAATAGCTAAAAGAAAAGTTTTTCTGCCACTAATATGGGAGCTTAAAAAAGCACAGTTTAAAACATACCTTCTGTTTCCTGCCAAGCTTAAAATCTTCCTTCCTGATGGTCCTAGGGTTTTCGATGACTTAGACTCTGCTTTACTGTTTGTCAAAGAAAATAGGATTTTGGATAAAATAGAGGAAATGGAATGGGCTAGTCCTTCATTAAAGAGACTGTCAACTGAAACTTCATGGAAGACTTCAGAGAAGAAGAAGAGACTAAAAAATAAATGATTTGTTCTATGTTTTTTTTTTCTCTCTCATCATTTTATTTCATTATTAATCTTTTTAAATATAATTCCTGCATTTCCAGAAAGCCACAGATATTTTGAAAAAGATTTAATCAAAGTTATTCTCTGTGTGCAAAGAAATGTTTTGTTTCATAACCAGTCAAAATACCTGAAGATTTAATGGCAAGCTATGATTCAATTTGTTTCTCTTTCTGAAAAAGAGAAGTAAGGTCAGTAATTTGATACATTTTTTTCTTTATCTTTTTTTTTCTTTTCCTTTTCTTCTTTTCTTTGTTTAAACAATGACATTCTATTTAGATTATGTAGAGGGTAAAGGGTGGGGGAGGGCAGGGAGAGAAGAGTAATGAAAATATGATTCATAGAATAATAACATATTTATTCCTTGTAAAAAGTTTATCCCCGGGATTCATGAAGCTCGGCGCAAGGCCGGTGTAAGGCTTGTGCCGGCAGTGTAGTGAATAATCAGCGTAGCAGTGCCATATGCATAGTAATGAGTGCACGCCGCAACCACAGACACGTGCGGAGGGTACGTGAGCGAGCCCAAGTAGGATGCGTCCGTAGGCGTGGCCAAGCCGGCAGGCGATGAGCAACCTAAAGTGCTGACTTCCACAGGCCACCTGCAATAGTAACCGCACCAGCCAGGGCCCGTGGATAATAAAACGTACGCAGACTATGCAACATAGTACCCATTCACACAAAACGGAGAACCAAACATTAACCCACGAAGTCCAAAGTGTACCCGTCCAAGGAACAAAGGATACACATAATACCGTGTCCGTCCCGCAATGCACTGTCAGTGGACATACCCAGTGAAGGTGTACCGCAGCATGTCAGCACGCCACACCGACATAGAAGTAGCGACATGGGCATGGTCACCAGCAGTAGTGAGAGTACACAGCTGGGTAGCCATGTCGATATAGCAACAAGAAGGAAACAAGATGCCCTAAACACAGGCAAACATGTGTATAGCAACATGTACTACACCCAGCAACTGCTCGTCGCATACACATAGGACGGCATATGCCTAAGCGTAATATCCAGAAGCAGAACTCATGCATGCAAATGTAATACACAACAGCCCCATCATAGCATGTAACCCGCACCCATGTACGACTGTGCACCCAACCCAGCTAGCAGCCTTGCGCAGCTACACACCTACACACAATGGGCATACCTGAAATGTAGTAAGAAGTATTGTCCTAGGCAGTGCCACGCGGGCAAATATGTACCACACATGTTAACATCCCACCTCAGGTACAGATATCCAAATGGCTGCATGTGAATGTGTCAGCAGAATGTGTACATCCCGCATGTGGTATGGACCTGTCGAAACCCCATAGGCATGCACACGCCATGGTGCCCATAACTGTACACATCTGGACAAGGCGGTATGTTCAGCCACCGTACCGATGATTAGCTATGCAGACATGTCAAACACAACACATATGACGGAACATCTGCCCACCAAGCAGGACGCCCCAACAGGGTGCCACAGGCACAGAAGGGGAAGGTGGGACATCACACGTTGAGAGTAGCGTTGCCGGACGGCCAAACACCCACGGCCAACGCAAAGGACGGAATAACATGTATATGCCTGGATGGATGGGTATGTCATAGCATGGGAATAGGCCAAGCTATCCACCATAATAGCCATGTGTACCAGATACAAACAGCCAGTAACACGCAGTAGTAATGCAGGAAGGCATACACGACTGTGGGAATAGCACAGGACATATGGCACGTGCCAAGTGTTGATGCATGACACAAATGTCCAGGATGGGGCCCCCTGCAAAGAGGTACATGTGCCAACCCCACCTCCCACAGATGTACCGGCAGTGAAAACACATCCCAAACACACACCGACACTACCGTCCATCCCACGACAGCAATGGAGGCTGGTCAAAGACCACCATGACGCGTGCACAAACAGGGACACGTGTAACCGTTGCCTTAACACCCCCCCTCAGGCCAAAGAATAATAGAATGGACATATGCATGTAATGCTTTGAAGGATGTGTGGTAGTCCTCAGTATCACAGAGGTAGGTACACAGATACACTGTAATCAACCGTGACGTATGTGCACTGTAGACAGCATACCTGCAGGTAATACATAGTTCAATCATGTGCCACAGAAATATACACATAAGAATGAGGATAGGGGATAGACAAGTGTGAATGGGACAAACTATGAATATAGGTTCATAGGTCCATAGGTACAGAGTAGGCTATCTACCCAAGGGCAGCCATAACTCTAGGCCATAGTTATGTTTCCTTTGCCAACCCGCCAGTCTGGAGATAAAATGCCTATTATATTGCTGTACCTCTGTCAAGCAGTGACAATGATGTAATCCCTGGGGTATATCTGCAATCCCCCATCCAATGGACAAGATCCCCCTCGAACAAGGCTAGCAAAGTTCTCTGCCTCACATGTACTGGGATGTTGTTCCACAGCATAGTGAGTGTCTGGGTGATGTATGTGTCACTCCAACACATTCTATTAATGACCGTGTCAAGGGTCACGTCACCTGCCCTTGTGGTTCTGAGGGATGTAGATCCAGTAGGTGAAGCATAGTCATCAAATATGGGTCGACATGGCCTCGTATGTCAGGCACAGGTCACCACTGAACAAGTGGTATGTGACTGAATGGAGCAGGAGTCCTTACAGTGGGGCAGCATAACACAAATCCCTGACACTCTGCATCTGTCTGACGATGAACCTATGGGGCCTTCCCAGCTGCTGCAGGTGTCGGGCCAGATACATTCCGAACGGGGCAATGTACTCAGTCATAGGTCTAATGAGTAATGAGTACAAGGAGACTATGACCTACCCTGATCTAGATGTGAATCCCTGCACGATCAGGTGGGCAATGTAGAAGTTCTACCGAACCACGATAGCAACGTGTGTGTCGAACGAATGGTGACTGACAACCTGGGTCCCCAGATCCCTGGTAATTCCCCCCGTGCTCAGTGCACTGCCACCCATATGGCGGACAGGGGTGACCTTGTTCTTCCCGATGGGTATGACTATGCATTACCCAGCATTTAGCTGTAGGCCATGTCCCTGACAGCAGATATCCATATCTGTGAAGCCCCTTTGAAGGATATCTGTGTCAGATGTCTGTCCCACTATGGCACCCGGTTCGCAGTCATCTACAAACAATGTCAGCCATAACCTCACTGTGTGTGCTTGTACTTTGGAAATGTAGATGTAGAAAAAGAGTGGACCCAGGGCAGAGCCCCGTGGGACATCGCCTGTGACAGGCAGTAAGTCTGACATGGTGCCAGCAACTATGACCGCATGGGTTGTGTCACCTAGCCAGTTTGCAACCCATCCTGCGATGTACGTGTTCACATCCAAGCTGATGGGTTTATCAATGATACCCGAGGGGGGTATTGTGCTGAAGGCCTTTGCCAGGTCGAGGTAGGCTGTATGGACTGCATGACCCTCATCAATGGCCTCGGTGACTGTCCCTAAAACGTCAACCAGGTTTTAAACGCATGATCTGCCCCTGACCAAGCCAAACTGGGTTGGATGCAAAGTATGCAGGTCCCCTATGTCGTCATCTATGGGCTGCAGTATGATCCTTCCCCATGTCTTTGCAGATAAGGCTTCTCATGCTAATGGGATGGTAATAACCAGGGTCAGTGGAGGCACTGCCCCTGTGAAGTGGGACTACAGTCGCCGTGCGCCACAACTTGGGTACGTTACCCGAGGTGAGGCTAAGATTAAACAGCTGTCCTAACTGTGGGTCTAATTCCTCAATGAGATCGCGGAGTACACAGTCGGGACACCAGCTGGTCCCATGGATGCTGTGTTCACTACCTTGGAGAGAGCATGTCCCACCTGTGCATTACAGAATATTCGGGGGCCACAATCCGCTGGTACAGACATCTCTCCATGTGGGGGGGAGGGGGTGGAGATGTCTTCACCGAACCTGTCAGCCAGTATGTTGGCAATGTGTGTATGTTCAGTAAACTTCACATCATTGTGAACCCAGTCAGAGCATATCTGGGAGTTACCTCCCAGGTGTCCAGCATAGCTAATGAAGGCTGTATGATTGTCTGTCGAGTCCTTGGAGATATATCTGTGGAACCTGCCCCGGATTATGTCATGAGAGCTTGTAGTTCTTCACATATAATGAGCAAGGGTGTCATACCTCACAAGGAGTCTGCTCTGTCTTGTAGTAGCCACCTCCTCTCATTGTACAGCTTGTGTATGGCTGGGGTACACCACACTGGATGCTTGGCATTAGTACAAAGACCCACAGTTGGGTAAGGGAATGCCTGATCCATGCAGTCCTGTAGGTGCCGGTAGAAGGCATATGTAAGTGATGCAGTGGCTTGAGTAATGTTGACCACTGGCTCAGGGTCCTTAAAGGAGACCACAGTAGTGTTTAGAAATGTGAATTCGGCCTTTGAGAAAGCCATGTGTATGGTAACCGGCACCACCCACAGCATCGTATGTCAATAGCAGAAGCTATTGTCCAAATAACATAGATTAACTTTATTATTAAAATATGTATTATTATTCATTTAGCGATATGTTTCTGCTAATTACACTTGCAAATGCCCGGTAAGACCGGGCGAAAGTGCTTGTGATCTACCTATTATGGTGGTGTCATTCTGACAATAAAGTGGCGATACTTCCCTACTGGGACCTCTGGGGATTATTTAAAGCAGTTGTTAACCTGCATCATTGGATGTACACCATTTGGTCTCGGTTTTGGAAAACCTGGTTTTCGTAGCACTACATACTATGGGTAGTCAAGCAGACATCCGCGATTGGGAAACATACAGCAGCAGTCAAAACCACTGGCCACATGGACACAGTCCGACAAGTTCTACACTTTGCATATGCACATTGGTGTCCATTGTAGGACCCAAAAATTGTCCCGTACGGAATACCATCCAGCCGTCATCGTTCAACCAGCAGAAGCGACAGTCGTGACCACGGCACAGCTAGACATATGCACCACCAGCGTGTTTAATGTTGATGACAAGTGTCCATGAAATGCAGGACATATGAACAGAAAACCCCAGACTGTCGAGTCCATAGAAGTTCGTCCACATCCCAGTCCCGCACACATGAAGGATGTGTAATGGGTACTGTCGAGAGTTTCAGCCATGGGATCGTGGGTATGCAGAAATGGGGCTCGGTGTTTTTTGGCAGATAATCCATTGTCCCGCCCCGTGGGAGGGATATGGGTGTAGCACATGCCTCACTCCCCACTAATAATGCAAAGCATCCACCGGATATTGCTAAATGCAGGTGTGAAATGCGTACAGCCCTATACCAGTGTCCAGTAGGCAATTCCCATGGATGGACAAGTGTACGACCAAGATGGCACCCATAACTGCAAACCTGGTGGAATTACACAGCTGCAGTAAGGCATAACACAGGAAATACAGATAGGGACTACAGTAGACACACCCCATAGAAATCCAGACCGCCGTGCGACTACCGTTGTACACAGCACTCAATCTGCCAGCAGGAGAATGGGGATCACTCGCTTCCATACTGCGAAACAAATGGGCGACCTGTGGCACACATATTAATGGCACACCAACAACGTCAACTAGGAAGGTCATAGGATGGTTAAACTATGGCGTTTCCACTGATAAAGAACATCTGTCAATGAATAAATGGGATCTACATGCTTTGGTGGTGTTATTATGACAATATAGTGGCGGATATTTCCTATTGGGCCTTCTGAGGTTTATTGAAAGCAGTCGCTAACCTGCATCCGTGGATGTACACCATTTGTATTCAGTTATGAAACACCTGGTTTCCGTAGCACTACATAATATGGGTAGTCAAACAGACAACCGCGATTGGGGAACATACAACTGCAGTCAAAACCACTGTCCAGATGGACACAGTACAACAAGTTCTACACTTTACATATGCACATTGGTGTCCATTGTAGGACCCCAAATATTGATCCGTATGCTATATCATCCAGCTGCTGCCATTAGACCGAGAAGAAGTGACAGCCGTGACTACGGCACAGCTAGACATATGCATCACCAGCGTATTCAAGGTTGATGACAAGTGTCCATAAAATGCAGGACATATGAACAGAAATCCACAGATTGTCGAGTCCATAGACGTGCGTCCACATCCCAGTCCCGCACACATGAAGGATGTGTAATGGGTACTGTCGAGTGTTGCAGCCATGGGATCCTGGGTATGCAGAAATGGGGTTTGGTGTTGTTTGGCAGATAAGCCATTGTCCCGCCCCGTGGGAGGGATGTGGGTATAGCACATGCCTTACCACCCACTAATAATGCAAAACATCCACCGGAGAATGCTAAATGCTGCTGTGAAATGTGTAGAGCCCTATACCAGTGTCCAGTAGGCAATTCCCATGGACGGACAAACGTACGGCCAAGATGGCACCCATAACTGCAAACCCGGTGGAATTACACAGCTGCAGTAAGGCATAACACAGGAAATACAGATGGGAACTACAGTGGACACTCCCCATACAAAGTCAGACTGCCGTGCGAATACCAGCGTACGCAGCACTCAATCTGCCAGCACCAAAATGGGGATTACTTGCTGCCATGCTGCGGAACAAATGGGTGACCTGTGGAACACATACTAATGGCACACCAACAACGTCAACTAGGAAGTTCAGTCAAAATCACCCGCCAGATGGACACAGTCCAACAAGTTCTATACTTTACATATGCACATTGGTGTCCATTGTAGGACCCAAAAATTGATACTTATGGAACATCATACAGCTGTTATCGTTCAACCAGAAGAAGCGACAGCCGTGACTACGGCACAGCTAGAGATATGCATCACCAGCATTATTAAGGTTGATGACAAGTGTCCATGAAATGCAGGACATATGGACAGAAATCCCCAGAGTTTCGAGTCCATAGAAGTGTGTCCACATCCCAGTCCTGCACACATGAAGGATGTGTAATGGGTACCGTCGAGTGTTTCAGCCATGGGATCCTGGGTATGCAGAAACAGGGCTCGGTGTTGTTTGGCAGATAATCCGTTGTCCCACCCCGTGGGAGGGATGTGGGTGTAGCACCTGCCTTACTCCCCACCAATAATGCAAAGCATCCACCGAATAATGCTAAATTCAGGTGTGAAATGTGTACAGCCCTATACCAGTGTCCAGTAGGCAATTCTCATGGATGGACAAGCGTACGACCAAGATGGCACCCATAACTGCAAACCCGGTGGAATTACACCGCAGCAGTAAGGCATAACTCAGGAAATACACATAGGGACTACAGTAGACATTCCCCATACAAAGTCGGACCGCCGTGCCAATACCGGCGTACACAGCACTCAATCTGCCAGCAACAAAATGGGGATCACTCGCTTCCATACCGTGGAAGAAATGGGCGACCTGTGGAACACATACTAATGGCACACCAACAACGTCAACTAAGATATGTAAACTATGGCGTTCCCACTTATAAAGAAAACATGCTTCAATGAATGCATAGGGGATCTACATGTTCTGGTGGTGTTATATTGACAATACAGTGATGGATATTTCCTATTGGGATGTCTGAGGTTTATTTAAAGCAGTTGCTAACCTGCATCTTTGGATGTACACCATTTGTTCTCAGTTCTAAACAAACCTGGTTTACGTAGCACCACGTAATATGGGTAGTCAAACAGACATCTGCGATTGGGGAACATACAGCAGCAGTCAAAACCACTGGCCAGTTGGACACAGTCCAGCAACATCTAACTTTACATATGCACATTGGTGTCCATTGTAGGACCCAAAAATTGATCCTAACAGAATTCCATCCAGCCATCACCGTCCACCAGATGACGCGACAGCCGTGAGTACGGCACAGCGAGACATATGCACCACCAGCGTGTTTAAGGTTGATGACAAGAGTCCATGAAATGCAGGACACATGAACAGAAATCCCCAGATCGACGAGTCCATAGATGTGCGTCCACATCCCAGTCCCGCACACATGAAGGATGTGTAATGGGTACTGTCGAGGGTTGCAGCCATGGGATCCTGGGTATGCAGAAATGGGGCTCAGTGTTGTTTGGCAGATAATCTGTTGTCCCGCCCCATGGGAGGGATGTGGGTGTAGCACATGACCTACTCCCCACTAATAATGCAAAGCATCCACCGGATAATGCTAAATGCAGGTGTGAAATGTGTACAGCCCATACCAGTGTCCAGTAGGCAATTCCCATGGATGGACAAGCCTACGACCAAGATGGCACCCATACCTGCAATCCCGGTGGAATTACACAGCTGCAGTAAGGCATAACACAGGAAATACAGATGGGAACTACAGTAGACACTCCCCATACAAAGTCAGATCGCCGTGCGAATCCCGGCGTACACAGCACCCAATCTGCTAGCAAGAATATGGGGATCACTCGCTTCCATACCGCGGAACGTATGGGCGACCTGTGGAACACATATTAATGGCACACCAACAAAGTCAACTAGGAAGGTCATAGGATGGTTAAACTATGGCGTTACCACTTTTAAAGAACATCCTTCAATGAATTAGTAGGATCTACATGTTTTGGTGGTGTTAGTTTTGACAATACAGTGGCGGATATTTCACATTGGGACTTCTGAGGTTTATTCAAACCAGTTGCTAACCTGCATCATCGGATTTACACCATTTGGGTTCAGTTCAGAATAAACTGGTCGTCGTAGCACTACATAATATGTGCAGTCAAACAATCATCCGCGATTGGGTAACATACAGCAGCAGTTAAACCCACTGGCCAGATGGACACAGTCCAACAAGTTCTACACTTTACATATGCACATCAGTGTCCATTGTAGGACCCCAAAAATTGATCCATATGCCACATCTACCAGCTGCGATTGAGAGACCTAAAAGGAGTGAATAGCCGTGACTACGGCACAGCTAGACATATGCACCACCAGCGTGTTTAAGGTTGATGACAAGTGTCCATGAAATGCAGGACATATGAACAGACATTCCCAGATTGTCGAGACCATAGAAGTGCGTCCACATCCCAGTCCCACACACATGAAGGATGTGTAATGGGGACCATCGAGGGTTGCAGCCATGGGATCCTGGGTATGCAGAAATGGGGCTCGGTGTTGTTTGGCAGATAAGCCATTGTCCCGCCCCGTGGGAGGGATGTGGGTATAGCACATGCCTTACCCCCCACTACTAATGCAAATCATCCACTGGAGAATGCTAGATGCAGCTGTGAAATGTGTACAGCCATACACCGGTGTCCAGTAGGCCATTCCCATGGACGGACAAACGTACGACCAAGATGGCACCCATAACTGCAAACCCCGGTGGAATTACACAGCTGCAGTAAGGCATAACACAGGAAATACAGATGGGAACTACAGTAGACATTCCCCATACAAAGTCAGACCGCCGTGCGAATACCGGCGTACACAGCACTCAATCTGCCAGCAACAAAATGGGGATTACTCGCTGCCATACTGCGGAACAAATGGGCGATCTGTGGAACACATACTAATGGCACACCAACAACGTCAACTAGGAAGGTCATAGGATGTTTAAACTATGGCATTCCCACTTATAAAGAACATCCTTCAATGAATTAATAGGTTCTACATGTTCCGGCTGTGTTATATTGACAATACAGTGGCGGATATTTCCTAATGGGACTTCTGAGGATTAGTTAAAGCAGTTGCTAACCTGCATCATTAGATTAACACCATTTGGGTTAATTGTAGAAAAACATGGGATTCGTAGCACTACATAATAAAGGTAGTCAAACAGACATCCGCGATTGGGGAACATACAGCAGCAGTCAAAACCACTGGCCAGATGGACACAGTCCAACATGTTCTACACTTTACATATGCACATTGGTGTCCATTGTAGGACCCCAAAAATTTATCCCTATGCAATGTCAACCAGCTGCGATCGAGAGACCCAGAAGAGGTGACAGCCATGACTACGGCACAGCTAGACATATGCACCACCAGCGTCTTCAAGGTTGATGACAACTGTCCATGAAATGCAGGACATATGACTAGAAATCCCCAGATTGTCGAGTCCATAGAAGTGCGTCCACATCCCATTCCCGCACACATGAAGGATGTGCAATGGGTGCCGTCGAGGGTTGCAGCCATGGGATCGTGGGTATGCAGAAATGGGGCTCGGTGTTGATTGGCAGATAATCCGTTGTCCCACCCCGTGGGAGGGATGTGGGGTATAGCACATGCGTTACTCTGCACTAATAATGCAAATCATCCACCGGAGAATGCTAAATGCAGCTGTGAAATGTGTACAGCCCTATACCAGTGTCCAGTAGGCAATTCCCATGGATGGACAAACGTACGACCAAGATGGCACCCATAACTGCAAACCTGGTTGAATTACACAGCTGCAGTAAGGCATAACACAGGGAATACAGATAGGGACTACAGTAGACACTCCACATACAAAGTCAGACTGCCGTTCGAATACCGGCGTACACAGCACACAATCTGCCAGCAGGAAAATGGGGATCACTTGCTTCCATACCGCGGAACAAATGGGCGACCTGCGGAACACATACTAATGGCACACCAACAACGTCTACTAGGAAGGTCATAGGATGATTAAACTATGGCGTTCCCACTTATGAAGAACATCCTTCAATGAATTAATAGGATCTACATGTTTTGGTTGTGTTATTTTGACAATACAGAGGCGGGAATGTCCTAATGGGACATCTGCGGATTAGTTAAAGCATTTGTTAGCCTGCATCATTGGATTTACACCATTTGGGTTCAGTGTAGAAAAACCCGGTTTACGTAGCACTACATAATATGGGTAGTCAAACAGACATCCGTGATTGGGGAACATACAGCAGCAGTCAAACCCACTGGCCAGATGGACACAGTCCAACAAGTTCTACACTATACATATGCACATTGGTGTCCATTGTAGGACCCCAAAAATTTATCCGTACGCAATGTCAACCGGCTGCGATCGAGAGACCCAGAAGAACTGACAGCCGTGACTACAGCACAGCTAGATATATGCACCACCAGCGTGTTCAAGGTTGATGACAAGTGTCCACGAAATGCAGGACATATGAATAGAAATCCCCAGATTGCCGAGTCCATAGACGTGCGTCCACATCCCATTCCTGCACACATGAAGGATGTGCAATGGGTACCGTCGAGGGTTGCAGCCATGGGATCGTGGGTATGCAGAAATGGGGCTCGGTGTTGATTGGCAGATAATCCGTTGTCCCGCCCCGTGGGGGGATGTGGGTATAGCACATGCGTTACTCCCCACTAATAATGCAAATCATCCACCGGAGAATGCTAAATGCAGCTGTGAAATGTGTACAGCCCTATACCAGTGTCCAGTAGGCAATTCCCATGGACGGACAAACGTACGACCAAGATGGCACCCATAACTGCAAACCCGGTGTAATTCCACAGCTGCAGTAAGGCATAACACAGGAAATACAGATTGGGACCACAGTACACCCCCCCCATACAAAGTCAGACCGGCGTGCGAATACCGGCGTACACAGCACTCAATCTGCCAGCAAGAAAATGGGGATCACTCGCTTCCATACTGTGGAACAAATGGGCGACCTGCGGAACACATACTAATGGCACACCAACAACGTCAATTAGGAAGGTTATAGGATGGTTAAGCTATGGCGTACCCACATATAAAGAACATCCTTCAATGAATTAATAGGATCTACATGTTATGGTGGTGTTATTTTGACAATACAGTGGCGGATATTTCCTATTGTGACTTCTGAGGATTATGTAAAGCAGTTGCTAACCTGCATCTTTGGATGTACACCATTTGGTTTCAGGTTTGAAAAACCTTGATGTCGTAGCACTACATAATATGTGCAGTCAAACAGACATCCGCGATTGGGGAACATACAGCAGCAGTCAAACCCACTGGCCAGATGGACACAGTCCAACAGGTTCTACACTTTACATATGCACATTGGTGTCCATTGTAGGACCCAAAAATTTAACCCTATGCAATAGATACGAGATGGAGCGAGCAACGCTGAAGGAGTAACAGCCGTGACTACGGCACAGTTAGACATATGCACCACCAGCGTGTTGTAGGTTGATGACAGGTGTCCATGAAATGCACGACATATGAGCAGAAATACCCATATGGCCGAGTCCATAGAAGTGCGTCCACATCCCAGTCCCGCACACATGAAGAATGTGTAATGGGTACAGTCGAGGGCTGCAGCCATGGGATCGTGGGTATGCAGAAATGGGGCTCGGTGTTGTTTGGCAGATAATCCATTGTCCCGCCCCGTGGGAGGGATGTGGGTATAGCACATGCCTTACCCCCCACCAATAATGCAAATCATCCACCGGAGAATGCTAAATGCAGCTGTGAAATGGGTACAGCCCTATACCAGTGTCCAGTAGGCAATTCCCATGGATGGACAAACGTACGACCAAGATGGCACCCACAACTGCAAACCTGGTGGAATTACACAGCTGCAGTAAGGCATAAAACAGGAAATGCAGATAGGGACTACAGTACACACTCCCAATACAAAGTCAGACCGCCGTGCGAATATCGGCGTACACAGCACTTAATCTGCCAGCAAGAAAATGGGGATCACTCGCTACCATACTGCAGAACAAATGGGCGACCTGCGGAACACATACTAATGGCACACCAACAACGTCAACTAGGAAGGTCATAGGATCTTTAAACTATAGCGTTCACGCTTATAAAGAACATCCTTCAATGAATTAATAGGATCTACATGTTTTGGTTGTGTTATTTTGACAATACAGTGGCGGAAATGTCCTAATGGGACATCTGAGGATTAGTTAAAGCATTTCCTAGCCTGCATCATTGGATTTACACCATCTGGGTTCAGTTTAGAATAACCTGGTTAACGTAGCACTACATAATATGGGTAGCAAGCAGACATCCGCGATTGGGGAACATACAGCAGCAGTCAAACCCACTGGCCAGATGGACACAGTCCAACAAGTTCTACACTTTACATATGCACATTGGTGTTCATAGTAGGACCCCAAAGATTCATCCGTATGCAATGTCAACCAGCTGCGATCGAGAGACCCAGAAGAACTGACAGCCATGACTACGGTACAGCCAGACATATGCACCTCCAGCGTGTTCAAGGTTGATGACAACTGTCCATGAAATGCAGGACATATGAACAGAAATTCCCAGATTGTAGAGTCCATAGAGGTGCGTCCACATCCCATTCCCGCACACATGACGGATGTGTAATGGGTACCGTCGAGGGTTGCAGCCATGGGATCCTGGGTATGCAGAAACGGGGCTCGGTGTTGTTTGGCAGATAATACATTGTCCCGCACCGTGGGAGGGATGTGGGAGTAGCACGTGCCTTACTCCCCACTGATTGTGCAAAGCATCCACCGGCTAATGCTAAATGCAGGTGTGAAATGTGTACTGCTCCATACCAGTGTCCAGTAGGCAATCGCTAGGGATGGACAAGCGTAGGTCCAAGATGGCACCCATAACTGCAAACCTGGTGGAACCACACAGCTGCAGTGAGGCATAACACAGGAAATACCGATAGGGACTACAGTAGACACTCCCCATACATAGCCAGACCGCTGTGCGAATACCGGCGTACACAGCACTCAATCTGCCAGCACCAAAATGGGGATCACACGCTTCCATACCGCGGAACAAATGGGTGACCTGTGGAACACATACCAATGGCACAATATCAACGTCAGCTAGGAAAGCCATACGCTGGTCAAACTATGGCGTTCCCACCAATGAAGAACATCCTTCAGTGAATTAATAGGATTAATGCCAATTGACCATGGAATACACCTAATCAACATCAAAGAACCGCTGGCACCTTATGGCACACAATCCAAAACACACATAGGTAGATGAAACAGTCAACATAGACATTGTCCACGACAGGTCACAAATGGTATACAAAGGTTACTTCATAGACATGTAAGCGCTTTCACCCGTAGGCTCCGTCAGACGTACACATAACATAGAAGCATCCAGGCTTTAAATATCCCTCCTTACACCTTCATTGGTTAATTTCTCAGCAAACAATGAACATGTAACCACAGCATAGAAAGCACAGACGCAATGTTAACTACACACACATATATTAACATCTCAGAAAACATCCTATTAACACATGTATTATATGATATTGTACTATGCCTAATACTCATCAATCAAAGATCTAACAATATATATAGAAGATATGCATATCATATCAATGTAATACAGTGGTACACAACTGAAAGAGTGGACTAATGTGTGTTAACTGTATATCTGTACCTAAACTACATTCCTGTTACGGGGGTTTAAGCCACCTGCTTCTCAAAAGAGGCTTCATCAGTGTTTCATCGGTCAGCCCTGGTGTGTGGTCAACCCTCCACCTAATAATCCATCTAAATCTGCATTCTAAAGCATAGTTGATGAGGTCCCCCCTCTGGTATTATAACCTAGCCTTCGTAAAACACTGAATGTAGACGTATGCCTTGTGATGTGCTCATAGCCAGCCGTAGGCATACGCCAATCCTGCGGCTGCCCAGGGTGCCGCACTAGTAGGGCCACCTGTCTAGTAGGTGTGTCATGTAGGTATACCAGGATGGGGGTACCATGTGTTGTGGTGGTGGGCGCCATGGAGCCCTACAGCCTAGGGCAGCAGTCAATCTAAGGCCGCTGCCATAGGAGGGGTAGTACGGTCTGCAGGTATGTGCAGAAGTGCACATGAAACAGCGGTCCACAAGGATTACCCATAGTGGCGACACCTGCACAGATGGCCATAGCGGGACACACACACGATCATGCATACAGCACAGTTACACATACACACACCATAAATAGGCAATTACACACAAGGTTTATGGCGTGTACGGGTACAGTGTCAGTACAGCAAGGATAGCTGTCTGCCACAATATCCAGCAGATGTCTCTAGGGTGTTCTGGAATACGGACGGTGCATGGACAATGAGTGGATACGCATCGTACCACAGTTCTATGTGTCAGCCGTGTAAATATGCGATACATGGGACAGACAGCTGTCCATGCAAGAGCAGCACTATGGGCACAACATAGGTACATAGATACACAATGACAGAGATACAGACGGACACATGTGGCAAGCCCGTGAGTGTAACGTACACAGCACCACCCCACTACACCATAGCAGGGTGCATGTGGAGAACATGCTACGGAGGTCGACAACCACAGCAGGCACACAAGCAGTCCACGAGCTGTGTCTCACCATTCACAAACACAGGGATGGCAGCAGGATATGAGTGTTCTGCGGAAACTTCAAAGCCATACCCTATGAACCCATGCAGCTGGGAGCATGGACACACACACACATGTGGCAGGCATGGTGATTGACCACACCCCCACATACCCAACCACACAACAGTATGACACAGGTATGGAACGTGCTAGGTGGACCACCGAACACACCACCGTCAGAGGCACATGTACAGGTGGGTGACAACATCCATAAAGGAATGGACGCCGATAGCCAAGGTATGTGTTGCCAAGCGTCTAAAATAACTCCACTCTACTAGGGAAGCTGTGAACACACACATCACACACACACACGGGGAAGGGGCGGGAGTCGAACCTACGCCTACTTACATGAACTCACTACAGCATGATGCATTTACAGTACGCGCTACCAAGATTACTGAGCACAGCGCTGTCAGAGGCATACTTCTAGGTGGGTGACATCACCCGTAAGGGAATAGCTGACAATAGCCAAGGTATGTGTTGCGAAGCGTCTAAAAGCATGTTCATCTGCAGAGGCAGCTGGAAACACACACATGGAAGGGCCGAGAGTCGAACCTACGCCTACCTACATGAACTCACTACAGCATGATGCATTTACAGAAAGCGCTACCGAGATTATTGAGCACAGTGCTGTCAGAGGCATACTTCTAGGCGGGTGACATCACCCGTAAGGGAATAGCTGACAATAGCCAAGGTATGTGTTGCGAAGCGTTTAAAAGCATGTTCATCTGCAGAGGCAGCTGGAAACACACACACACAGGGAAGGGCTGAGAGACGAACCTACGCCTACCTACATGAACTCACTACAGCATGATGCATTTACAGAATGCGCTACCGAAAATACTGAGCACAGTGCTGTCAGAGGCATACTTCTAGGCGGGTGACATCACCCGTAAGGGAATAGCTGACAATAGCCAAGGTATGTGTTGCAAAGCGTCTAAAAGCATGTGAATCTGCAGAGGCAGCTGGAAACACACACACACACACACAGGGAAGGGCTGAGAGTCGAACCTACGCCTACGTACATGAACTCACTATAGCATGATGCATTTACAGAACGCGCTACCGAGATTACTGAGCACAGCATTGTCAGAGGCATACTTCTAGGCGGGTGACATCACCCGTAAGGGAATAGCTGACAATAGCCAAGGTATGTGTTGCGAAGCGTCTAAAAGCATGTTCATCTGCAGAGGCAGCTGGAAACATACACAAAGGGAAGGGCCGAGAGTCGAACCTACGCCGACCTACATGAATTCACTACAACATGATGCATTTACAGAACGCGCTACCGAAATTACTGAGCACAGCACTGTCAGAGGCATACTTCTAGGTGGGTGACATCACCCGTAAGGGAATAGCTGACAATAGCCAAGGTATGTGTTGCGAAGCGTCTAAAAGCATGTTCATCTGCAGAGGCAGCTGGAAACACACACACACACACAGGGAAGGGCCGAGAGTCGAACCTACGCCTACGTACATGAACTCACTACAGCATGATGCATTTACAGAACGCGCTACCTAGATTACTGAGCACAGCGCTGTCAGAGGCATACTTCTAGGCGGGTGACATCACCCGTAAGGGAATAGCTGACAATAGCCAAGGTATGTGTTGCGAAGCGTCTAAAAGTATGTTCATCTGCAGAGGCAGCTGGAAACACACACACACACACACACAGGGAAGGGGGAAGGGCCGGGAGTCGAACCTACGCCTACCTACATGAACTCACTACAGCATGATGCATTTACAGAACGCGTTACCGAGATTACTGAGCACAGCACTGTCAGGAGGCATACCCCTAGGTGGGTTGTATCATCTGCAGAGGCAATGCGGCCGATAGGGAATGAAGACAGAGTGCACAGTCACACAGCCTGTTACCATCCCAAGGTGGCCGTACAGTAACACGGTAGTGCTGCAGTCGGGAATACCAACTGACTACGGAGCAGTACATCACGACATGAATACGGGATGCACCACATTACAGTATACCCAATGAGAGTGCATCCGGCGTGCAGGATGTAGGCAGCCAATGTGGCATGACAGCCACATATGAGTCACCTGGATGGTCACCATGGCTATGCAGGATGTCATTGGCCATGGCTACACGCCTAGTAGCAGACATCGGTGCCGACTGTCATGTGTACCCCCGAATGGTGTACTGGCCATGCCTCTCACACCTAGCGGTTGTGAAGGGGAGACAGACATGCTCACAGGGTATCAACGCAGTCGGCCGCGGTGTGCACTGTACTGTGTGTCCATCTACACAGCTGCTTACTGGGCATGCTCAGACACTTAGAATCGGCACAGTGCAGACATGCATACACATGGGGCGACAGCATGGGAGGCAGAATGTGGACCGTCGTGTGCGTCCAGCCACACAACAGCAACCCAGCCATGCCACAGACATGGCAGTTGCGAAGGGGAAACAGGCATGCACCCGGGGTATCAATGCAGATGGGCGTGGTGTGCACTGTACTGTGTGTCCATCTACACAGCTGCTTGCTGGGCATGCTCAGACACTTAGAATCGGCACAGTGCAGACATGCATACACATTGGGCGATGGCATGGGAGGCAGAATGTGGACCGTCGTGTGTGTCCAGCCACACAACAGCAACCTGGCCATGCCACAGACGTGGCAGTTGCGAAGGGGAAACAGGCATGCACCCGGGTTATCACTGCAGACGGGCGCTGTGTGCACTGTACTGTGTGTCCATCTACACAGCTGCTTACTGGGCATGCTCAGACACTTAGAATCGGCACAGTGCAGACAAGCATACACATGGGGCAATGGCATGGGAGGCAGAATGTGGACCATCGTGTGTGTCCACCCACACAACAGCGACCCGGCCATGCTCACACATGTAGTATGTGCTACGCGCCGTCCGGCATGCAGACGGAGTGCACACACCACAAGTCACGGCCAGGTAAACCAGTACACACGCGCAGGGTGGACACACATGCAGTCACACGTACACACATAGATGACAGCACAGGCGTCACGGGTGCAGGCTGAACATGTACACACCGTAGTGAACACTGTAGCTGCTATGCCAGCACCATGTCATTGGTGCAGCAGTATGCCTCACAGTCCAGAAACTGCATGTGACATATGTCCAGAAGACTATGTGGCGGTGTACGTCCGTCGTGCAGAGTACACATGTACTATCAATGATCCCACAGGTGTGATGTAGTCCACCCGTACCGGTATACATGGACAGATGTGCTCCACACATACCACGGGCCTGACACAGGTATGACACATGACTACAGCTGTACCACAGTGAAACAATGTCCGGATATGTCACATATGTGATTTCCTGGCTGTGTGCATGGACTGCACGCAGGACACATACGAAGCCTGTGATGTACCACATGCATGACACAGGCGTACGCGGTAATACACACATGAAGGGAAGGCGGACACATGTCTGTGGTATGCACCCCCTACAGGGTGTAGCGGTGTTCACAGGGACACATACCCTTGTACAGTTTGCCTGTGACAGCTGTGATACCAAACCACAGTCCATGTTCCATGTATGTTGACACACATGTCACAACGTAGCAATGCATACACACATGACAACAGGGGATACATGTGACACGTGTACTGTGCATGGTGCAGCCGTGCAGGGCGGTGTCTGGTGTCCGTAACACAGTTGCAACCCTCCCACATGCATACCCATCATGGGGCCGTCATATGGTGGCATAGTAACAGCACGCATGGCAGTCTGTGTGTACACCATTTGTTTAAACACCTGTCCACATGCATGTGTGCAGGTGCTGGTCACAGGTGTGTCACACACCATCCTACCCTGCCATGTGCATACAGTCTGCTATGTCGCCTTTACATGACAGCGCTGCCATGATGCATACCCATCGGCCATGCGGGATCGACCATATGTCACATTGCCACTGTAACCCCTACCACCTCCCAAGTGCAGATATTGGCACAGCTGCCAGATACAGTGGCAGTACGCAGGATGCACCACATACCACTGCACGCCTGCACCAATCCCATGTAGCAGGTGTGGCATTCCTAGCACCAACGTGTGCAGGAATGTGTGCCCATGTATGCCACAGATTGGGGGGACTATGTGCCACGTGCCACACATCACTGTACACCATGGTAGAGATCTGTACCTACCTCAGTGTGGGGTGCATCGATGTGGATGGTGTAGTACATGCAACACGTCATCCCTCCGTGTAGACATGTGTGGCCACCACCATGTCAGTGTGTCAACATGTGTGTATGTCTGCTGCCTGTTGAGAGGGTGTATGCAGATATCGTGTTGTGACTGGACACTGACCATACAGGGTGACCATCCCGTAGTGGTGCTGCATTGTACAGCCCTGTCATTGCCATACCTGTGAGCCTTACTGGCCACCTGTGCAAGACCACCCCCTGTGACATGGCGCATCGGTGCATTGTCTTGTGAGGGTGCTGACCACACAGACAGGTGTCCCCTTCTGCACACAATGGTGTGTGTGCCATAGAGGTGTATGCCCCGCGAATGCGGGAATATTCCTGTACCGGTACAGCATCCGACTGCCGAACACTGTGCACCACAGCTGACAGGTGACACCTGCGGTCAGTAGCCAGCACACTGCGTACGACACCTGCAGAATGTCACCATACCTGTACTGTGTCATGCCATGTATGTGATGTCTCTGTCCACCGTAGCCTGTGGCACCGACCACAGGCGTCAGGTGCAGTATATGTGTGGACATGTGCGTCATGTACCATGTAAGCAACGTTACACTGTATCCGGCTCCGTGCTCCGCAGGTTTATGTGTATGACCTCTCTTCTTGCAATCCCGACTGTCTGTTCTCTATATCACAAAAGCTCTGCACCTGCTCCCATAGTATTCCTACATAGATAAAGTACATGTATACTAAATGGAGTACTACACTGGCCTAGAATCCCCTTGTGTGCCCACTTCCCTATAGGTGCCTTCTGACCCGGTTACACAGCAAATGCATTCACATTCTCTGGCATGTCGAAGGGTCAATTGCTAGTGACCTCTCCTGTTCAGATGGTGAATCTGGGCATCCTGGCCACTGTTACAGGTGCCTCATGGACACGGACAAGCCGCACCTCCCCCAATGAACATAATACATGTGACAGACGCAACTATATAGCCAGACAGGGGGCTGTGCTCTCTCAAACCATGACTGGCAAGACCACGCGGGAGGGGAAGGACACCATGCACACCACATACCCAGTGTCACATGTGACTATCGCAAATGCTAATCAAACACATGAACACACTAAGACATACCTGGAGGCACTGTTAAGAAATGTCATGAACCTAACGAGCCCTCTGAAGCAGACACAGAAGCTACTGCCTCCACAAGACATAGGACATGCAACACATAGTTCTCAACGTCATTGTGCTAAACTGTCAGAGCCCCAAAGGCGACACACACACTGCCAGACACACCTGTAATGGGTGATGCCACTGCCAGACACACCGACGTCCCACCCACCAGACTGAACAAGGGAATGATCACAGTAGGCTGCCTGCCGGGCGCTGGAATACGCCACATAACACACGCACTCAGGTCACTCCGCAGCATGTACAGGTATGACGCGGTCATTGCCCGTGCTGGTGTCAACGACTGGTGGCATACCACCCTGGGATACATTACAGGAGACATAGAGGGCCACTCAGATTGTGTAGCCCAGGCCGGCATGTCCCTGACCCTGGGCAGTATCCCACCCTCATCAAGTATGATGCCACTATACTGGCTCAATGTGGTCACCCTTGATAATGTGCCTGGTTACCGGTGTCAGTCTGAGGGGATCCAGATTCCTCATACCTGGGATGACATGCTTGGCACGCCACACCCCTTCGCATGGTATGGCTCGTAGCTGTCGCCCCTGGTCTTCAAGGGTTTGGCAAAGGCACCTGCCACCCCCACAGTGCTCACTGCAGGCACAGCTGGAATGATAAACCTACCTCCCTACACTACAAACCTGGAGAACACACAGGATAATACTGCTCACTGCCAGTGGTCTACAGCCAAGCTGCACACCCTCAAATGCCCTCCTCAGTATGGAGGACATCGATGTCAGTGCTGTGACTGAAACATTGATCAGGACTGCTGAGAGCACCCCAGCACTATCGGGTCATACCCCATATCATGCATTCAGGACCATAACCCGGACCTAACACAGAAGGAGGGGGAGTCTCCATTTCCATGAAGGATACATACACCTCTGTGCAGGTGTGGTTGGTGTGAGCTGTGTACATAGCTGTACAGTGGGGAGTACGGGCACTGTGCCACTGTATGGCAGCAAGACACAGGTATGTTTCTGTGTGATGCGTATCCTGGACGCATTGCATTGCCATGTCTGCAACACAGTCATGCTGTTCCACAGCACGTATATGGTAGACATTGGTGGCACCTCCAGTGGCTGCAGACAGGCATTTCGTTTGTCTGGTGTACTACATCAGATGTACAGGGGGTCCACTACAGCTATGATCGCACTATGTGTGGACAGGGTGCAACGGTGACTACCCACTGCAGATGTACTGTGTGGCGACATGCCTGTGGCTATCACCCATGGCCATGTTTGACTGGGTCATGGACAATTGTGTGTGATGGGCATCGTGTACACATCCCTGTGGTGGCCCATGTGACATACACCCGTACTAGTCTGAGGTGTCACATTCCCGAAGGCTATGCAGACATTGTGGATGTCTGCTATGTCGTGCGTAGGTCATGTCATGGTGTGACAATGTTGCAGACAGACCACCACGTGCATGGGACATGTCATGTGCCATGTCACAACGTGTGCACACAATGCAGGGGCATAGGTCACAGTGGTAACACCTGTGTGATGGCCAGATCACAGCTCACTATGTGGTACTGTGTGCGTACTGCAAAGGCATTCCGATGCATACTACACATGCAGCCATTGTAGAACACCTCCACCATTGTATGCATAGCTGACTGCACATATCACACCGATGGGTTATGTGGTGTCATGCCAGTGTATACTAACGGTTGTATCTACTGTACATGTGTGGCGTGTGTGTCGGGTGGTGCAACCTGTATACCGTGACTGGAGCAGACTCAGGTGTGCATGTCATACCTGGACACATGGGGAATATCTATACACTGTAACATGCCTATTACTAGCAACAGTCTCACCTGCGACGGACCCATGTCTGTGCGACACGCCAGAGGTACCTGTATAAGGGCGACACAACAGTATACACATTATCCATTACTGTAGCCACAGTAAGCACTGTGCATGTCACATCATGTACCTGTGTGGTAGCATGTGTTATGCACATGTCTGCAAACACAACGTAGCATACTGTAGTATGCAGCTTGTGTGGCCATATACCTGGCATGTGTTGGTACATTATGTGGTGTACTATGACACCCACACCTACGTCAGTTATCATACACACATGCAAGACTGACTTACCAGGCAGCTCAAGGCTCGTTGGTTGGGAGACACCCACCTCCACGATGGCAGCGAGTGTTTCTGCATGTTGTTCCCTGGGTGTCCCCAGACTGGCCAGGAGCTCCTCCTTGTGTGTGTGAGTGGGGGCTGGGTTGGTGGCCCACCACCTGTCCCGTCTTGTTGTCTGGCAATTGCAGCAGCACGCTGTTTCGCGTGCCGAATTAGGTCTGTGAAGTGTCAGCGGATCTGCTGGTAGGTGCGGTTGTTGCCACCCATGTTGTTCACCCTCCTGCGCATATCCTGCCACACGTCGTCCCGCTGCTGTGCTTGTTGTGGCACATGGCTGAATAGTATATCGTAGTTGTCGTGGAGCAATGGTATAATCACGTCATCCTCCTGGCGGCTGAAGGCAGGCAGCCGGGAACGTGGCATTATTTGTAAGACATAATGATGGTGACAGGTCACATTTACACTGCTGTACTGGCATACTGCTGGACATACATTGCTATGACATGTACGACATCTGCACAGTAATCTCTGCAATGCATCATGGCAGTGACACAGCTGACGTGTTGCCGTCACACCATTAAGCAGTGGGTTTCATATCATATCTGTGTGTCAACTCATCACACTGTACACACACCATGTTGATGGTAGCCTGCTGTGGACATGTGTACCTGCCTGCACCTGTGTTCATATCTGTTGGCACGTGTCCCCATGTGACAACAGTTCTACTGTTCACCTGGATGCTGTGTATATGTCACTAGGCATCACGTACGCGGCCATTATGAACGTCAGCGGTGGCACTGCACACATACACATGTACACCTGTACATGCATGTGTTGTGCCATGTACATCTACACAGCACTGTACGGGTGTTGGCCAACCTGCCACGGCTCACCTGTATTGCACATGTAATACACATGGGACAATGTGTAACCATGTGACATTAGCAGGAAAGGTCATGCATAGCATGTGCGCACGCACATTGTCCACACCAACACACAGCACCTGTGACACCACAGGGTGCATTAGTGCCACATTACTGCTGTGGACGGTTGATAGTGAAAGTGCCATTTGTCCATCACACCATGTAGGACTGTGATAGCATGTGCAGCCTTGCTGGGCAGGGCTGCATGGTATGGCAGGGTATGTCACATACATGGCACTGGGATGTGACCCACCTGGGGGGTACTGATATTGGCAGGGTGGCTGTCCATTCCATATGTCATTGCTATGTGTATATGGACATTACACATGTCTATCATCATGGTGTGGACACTGGCCTTCTGCAAGGTAGGCTGCACGCTGCTTGGTGGGGGTGTGTATGGTGCATGCAGGTATCGCACATCCATGCATACACATTACCCTTGACAGGTGCTATGTGCTGTGATATTGTTCAGCACAGTGCTGTATGTGCCCACACACTGCTATCCCGTGCACATGGATGGTTGCCTGGCCTGACATGGGTACCACATATGTCTACATCCAGTGCCTGCTGCCACCCCCATGTCAGCTTGTGCATCGCACAGCGCCATCCCTCCCAGGTTGAGCGTGGTGTTGGGCACAGCATAGGTCTCCATGTATGGTGACAGGGATGTTCACATAGTAGGGGCACTGATGGTATCGTCGATCGGACCATACACGTATGATGCACACCTCACACACACAGCCCATTCAGTATGTTGTTCGCAACACTGACACAGCTATACTGCTAGGCCGGGGACATTCCCAGACGTACATACACAGATGCGTGAACATCTGTCTGTGGCATGGGCTATAATACTGGTGTGGTTCGACACATAACGTGTTTGAGTGTGGCTGGTGCAGACATACTGGGCACATGTCTACACAGTAAGCCTGTTCTACAGTAGCCAGTGGTGATGTGCTGTGCACATGTCAAATCTGCACATTGTGTTGGTGTCTGTCTGTCCACGGGCCAGTGGTGGGACACACAGGGGTATTAGTGAAAATATATGCATGCCACCCTGTATTGCTGTACTGCTAGCTTCTCGGGTGCTAATGTGTCATGGACATGCACACCTTACCCGAACAGGTGGTAGTGGGTTGCCACCCTAACCCATCTCCTCTTGTGGGTTGCTATCATCCAACACCCTCTTTGTATTGTATGTTCAGGCAATGCACCTGTGTGGGGCATGTGGGCATGCAATGCAGTACTGCGTACCTTTGCACCCATTGCCGAACATGTCACACAGGTACACTGGCAGCCATACACTTCACAGCTTGATGACGGCACAACACGTGTTGTACACACGTAACACATATCCTGTGGGACATGGTCATATGTACAGGCATGTCCAACAGTCACGTACCACTGCTACCCCTACATGACGGATATGCAGGACATGTGGAGGTACAGCAACTGTCACATGTACACGTGCAATGCCCCCCTACCTACATGGCGTGGTACTGCCTGTGGGGGATATGCATCTGCATCCATGCTATAGCCATAGATGACAGTTGTACATCGATATGTGCGACATACCTCATTTGGTGTTCTCATGGGTGCATGTTCAACATGACTCTGCATTGTTTGTGTCTGTCACACAGTCATTGTTGTACATGGTTTACATGCCAGCCATGGCATACTGTGTGTGATTCCATGTACTTCATTGGGATACCAGCATTGTACATTACAATGGCGTATTCCAGCCAGACCGCTGTGCGAATACCGGCGTACACAGCACTCAATCTGCCAGCACCAAAATGGGGATCACACGCTTCCATACCGCGGAACAAATGGGTGACCTGTGGAACACATACCAATGGCACAATATCAACGTCAGCTAGGAAAGCCATACGCTGGTCAAACTATGGCGTTCCCACCAATGAAGAACATCCTTCAGTGAATTAATAGGATTAATGTCAATTGACCATGGAATACACCTAATCAACATCAAAGAACCGCTGGCACCTTATGGCACACAATCCAAAACACACATAGGTAGATGAAACAGTCAACATAGACATTGTCCACGACAGGTCACAAATGGTATACAAAGGTTACTTCATAGACATGTAAGCGCTTTCACCCGTAGGCTCCGTCAGACGTACACATAACATAGAAGCATCCAGGCTTTAAATATCCCCCCTTACACCTTCATTTGTTAATTTCTCAGCAAACAATGAACATGTAACCACAGCATAGAAAGCACAGACGCAATGTTAACTACACACACATATATTAACATCTCAGAAAACATCCTATTAACACATGTATTATATGATATTGTACTATGCCTAATACTCATCAATCAAAGATCTAACAATATATATAGAAGATATGCATATCATATCAATGTAATACAGTGGTACACAACTGAAAGAGTGGACTAATGTGTGTTAACTGTATATCTGTACCTAAACTACATTCCTGTTACGGGGGTTTAAGCCACCTGCTTCTCAAAAGAGGCTTCATCAGTGTTTCATCGGTCAGCCCTGGTGTGTGGTCAACCCTCCACCTAATAATCCATCTAAATCTGCATTCTAAAGCATAGTTGATGAGGTCCCCCCTCTGGTATTATAACCTAGCCTTCGTAAAACACTGAATGTAGACGTATGCCTTGTGATGTGCTCATAGCCAGCCGTAGGCATACGCCAATCCTGCGGCTGCCCAGGGTGCCGCACTAGTAGGGCCACCTGTCTAGTAGGTGTGTCATGTAGGTATACCAGGATGGGGGTACCATGTGTTGTGGTGGTGGGCGCCATGGAGCCCTACAGCCTAGGGCAGCAGTCAATCTAAGGCCGCTGCCATAGGAGGGGTAGTACGGTCTGCAGGTATGTGCAGAAGTGCACATGAAACAGCGGTCCACAAGGATTACCCATAGTGGCGACACCTGCACAGATGGCCATAGCGGGACACACACACGATCATGCATACAGCACAGTTACACATACACACACCATAAATAGGCAATTACACACAAGGTTTATGGCGTGTACGGGTACAGTGTCAGTACAGCAAGGATAGCTGTCTGCCACAATATCCAGCAGATGTCTCTAGGGTGTTCTGGAATACGGACGGTGCATGGACAATGAGTGGATACGCATCGTACCACAGTTCTATGTGTCAGCCGTGTAAATATGCGATACATGGGACAGACAGCTGTCCATGCAAGAGCAGCACTATGGGCACAACATAGGTACATAGATACACAATGACAGAGATACAGACGGACACATGTGGCAAGCCCGTGAGTGTAACGTACACAGCACCACTCCACTACACCATAGCAGGGTGCATGTGGAGAACATGCTACGGAGGTCGCCAACCACAGCAGGCACACAAGCAGTCCACAAGCTGTGTCTCACCATCCACAAACACAGGGATGGCGGCAGGATATGAGTGTTCTGCGGAAACTTCAAAGCCATACCCTATGAACCCATGCAGCTGGGAGCATGGACACACACACACATGTGGCAGGCATGGTGATTGACCACACCCCCACATACCCAACCACACAACAGTATGACACAGGTATGGAACGCGCTAGGTGGACCACCGAACACACCACCGTCAGAGGCACATGTACAGGTGGGTGACAACATCCATAAAGGAATGGACGCCGATAGCCAAGGTATGTGTTGCCAAGCGTCTAAAATAACTCCACTCTACTAGGGAAGCTGTGAACACACACATCACACACACACACGGGGAAGGGGCGGGAGTCGAACCTACGCCTACTTACATGAACTCACTACAGCATGATGCATTTACAGTACGCGCTACCAAGATTACTGAGCACAGCGCTGTCAGAGGCATACTTCTAGGTGGGTGACATCACCCGTAAGGGAATAGCTGACAATAGCCAAGGTATGTGTTGCGAAGCGTCTAAAAGCATGTTCATCTGCAGAGGCAGCTGGAAACACACACATGGAAGGGCCGAGAGTCGAACCTACGCGAACTCACTACAGCATGATGCATTTACAGAAAGCGCTACCGAGATTATTGAGCACAGTGCTGTCAGAGGCATACTTCTAGGCGGGTGACATCACCCGTAAGGGAATAGCTGACAATAGCCAAGGTATGTGTTGCGAAGCGTTTAAAAGCATGTTCATCTGCAGAGGCAGCTGGAAACACACACACACAGGGAAGGGCTGAGAGTCGAACCTACGCCTACCTACATGAACTCAATACAGCATGATGCATTTACAGAATGCGCTACCGAAAATACTGAGCACAGTGCTGTCAGAGGCATACTTCTAGGCGGGTGACATCACCCGTAAGGGAATAGCTGACAATAGCCAAGGTATGTGTTGCAAAGCGTCTAAAAGCATGTTCATCTGCAGAGGCAGCTGGAAACACACACACACACACACACAGGGAAGGGCTGAGAGTCGAACCTACGCCTACGTACATGAACTCTCTATAGCATGATGCATTTACAGAACGCGCTACCGAGATTACTGAGCACAGCACTGTCAGAGGCATACTTCTAGGCGGGTGACATCACCCGTAAGGGAATAGCTGACAATAGCCAAGGTATGTGTTGCGAAGCGTCTAAAAGCATGTTCATCTGCAGAGGCAGCTGGAAACATACACAAAGGGAAGGGCCGAGAGTCGAACCTACGCCGACCTACATGAATTCACTACAACATGATGCATTTACAGAACGCGCTACCGAAATTACTGAGCACAGCACTGTCAGAGGCATACTTCTAGGTGGGTGACATCACCCGTAAGGGAATAGCTGACAATAGCCAAGGTATGTGTTGCGAAGCGTCTAAAAGCATGTTCATCTGCAGAGGCAGCTGGAAACACACACACACACACACACACACACAGGGAAGGGGGAAGGGCCGGGAGTCGAACCTACGCCTACCTACATGAACTCACTACAGCATGATGCATTTACAGAACGCGTTACCGAGATTACTGAGCACAGCACTGTCAGGAGGCATACCCCTAGGTGGGTTGTATCATCTGCAGAGGCAATGCGGCCGATAGGGAATGAAGACAGAGTGCACAGTCACACAGCCTGTTACCATCCCAAGGTGGCCGTACAGTAACACGGTAGTGCTGCAGTCGGGAATACCAACTGACTACGGAGCAGTACATCACGACATGAATACGGGATGCACCACATTACAGTATACCCAATGAGAGTGCATCCGGCGTGCAGGATGTAGGCAGCCAATGTGGCATGACAGCCACATATGAGTCACCTGGATGGTCACCATGGCTATGCAGGATGTCATTGGCCATGGCTACACGCCTAGTAGCAGACATCGGTGCCGACTGTCATGTGTATCCCCGAATGGTGTACTGGCCATGCCTCTCACACCTAGTGGTTGTGAAGGGGAGACAGACATGCTCACAGGGTATCAACGCAGTCGGCCGCGGTGTGCACTGTACTGTGTGTCCATCTACACAGCTGCTTACTGGGCATGCTCAGACACTTAGAATCGGCACAGTGCAGACATGCATACACATGGGGCGACAGCATGGGAGGCAGAATGTGGACCGTCGTGTGTGTCCAGCCACACAACAGCAACCCAGCCATGCCACAGATGTGGCAGTTGCGAAGGGGAAACAGGCATGCACCCGGGGTATCAATGCAGATGGGCGCGGTGTGCACTGTACTGTGTGTCCATCTACACAGCTGCTTGCTGGGCATGCTCAGACACTTAGAATCAGCACAGTGCAGACATGCATACACATGGGGCGATGGCATGGGAGGCAGAATGTGGACCGTCGTGTGTGTCCAGCCACACAACAGCAACCTGGCCATGCCACAGACGTGGCAGTTGCGAAGGGGAAACAGGCATGCACCCGGGTTATCACTGCAGACGGGCGCTGTGTGCACTGTACTGTGTGTCCATCTACACAGCTGCTTACTGGACATGCTCAGACACTTAGAATCGGCACAGTGCAGGCAAGCATACACATGGGGCAATGGCATGGGAGGCAGAATGTGGACCATCGTGTGTGTCCACCCACACAACAGCGACCCGGCCATGCTCACACATGTAGTATGTGCTGGCGCCGTCCGGCATGCAGGCAGTGCACACACCACAAGTCACGCCAGGTAAACCAGTACACACAGCGCGGGGTGGACACACATGCAGTCACTGCGCACACACAGATGACAGCACAGGCGTCACGGGTGCAGGCTGAACATGTACACACCGTAGTGAACACTGTAGCTGCTATGCCAGCACCATGTCATTGGTGCAGCAGTATGCCTCACAGTCCAGAAACTGCATGTGACATATGTCCAGAAGACTATGTGGCGGTGTACGTCCGTCGTGCAGAGTACACATGTACTATCAATGATCCCACAGGTGTGATGTAGTCCACCCGTACCGGTATACATGGACAGATGTGCTCCACACATACCACGGGCCTGACACAGGTATGACACATGACTACAGCTGTACCACAGTGAAACAATGTCCGGATATGTCACATATGTGATTTCCTGGCTGTGTGCATGGACTGCACGCAGGACACATACGAAGCCTGTGATGTACCACATGCATGACACAGGCGTACGCGGTAATACACACATGAAGGGAAGGCGGACACATGTCTGTGGTATGCACCCCCTACAGGGTGTAGCGGTGTTCACAGGGACACATACCCTTGTACAGTTTGCCTGTGACAGCTGTGATACCAAACCACAGTCCATGTTCCATGTATGTTGACACACATGTCACAACGTAGCAATGCATACACACATGACAACAGGGGATACATGTGACACGTGTACTGTGCATGGTGCAGCCGTGCAGGGGCGGTGTCTGGTGTCCGTAACACAGTTGCAACCCCCTCCCACATGCATACCCATCATGGGGCCGTCATATGGTGGCATAGTAACAGCACGCATGGCAGTCTGTGTGTACACCATTTGTTTAAACACCTGTCCACATGCATGTGTGCAGGTGCTGGTCACAGGTGTGTCACACACCATCCTACCCTGCCATGTGCATACAGTCTGCTATGTCGCCTTTACATGACAGCGCTGCCATGATGCATACCCATCGGCCATGCGGGATCGACCATATGTCACATTGCCACTGTAACCCCTACCACCTCCCAAGTGCAGATATTGGCACAGCTGCCAGATACAGTGGCAGTACGCAGGATGCACCACATACCACTGCACGCCTGCACCAATCCCATGTAGCAGGTGTGGCATTCCTAGCACCAACATGTGTGCAGGAATGTGTGCCCATGTATGCCACAGATTGGGGGGACTATGTGCCACGTGCCACACATCACTGTACACCATGGTAGAGATCTGTACCTACCTCAGTGTGGGGTGCATCGATGTGGATGGTGTAGTACATACAACACGTCATCCCTCCGTGTAGACATGTGTGGCCACCACCATGTCAGTGTGTCAACATGTGTGTATGTCTGCTGCCTGTTGAGAGGGTGTATGCAGATATCGTGTTGTGACTGGACACTGACCATACAGGGTGACCATCCCGTAGTGGTGCTGCATTGTACAGCCCTGTCATTGCCATACCTGTGAGCCTTACTGGCCACCTGTGCAAGACCACCCCCTGTGACATGGTGCATCGGTGCATTGTCTTGTGAGGGTGCTGACCACACAGACAGGTGTCCCCTTCTGCACACAATGGTGTGTGTGCCATAGAGGTGTATGCCCGCAATGGGAATATTCCTACCGGTACAGCATCCGACTGCCGAACACTGTGCACCACAGCTGACAGGTGACACCCGCGGTCAGTAGCCAGCACACTGCGTACGACACCTGCAGAATGTCACCATACCTGTACTGTGTCATGCCATGTATGTGATGTCTCTGTCCACGTAGCCTGTGGCACCGACCACAGGCGTCAGGTGCAGTATATGTGGACATGTGCGTCATGTACCATGTAAGCAACGTTACACTGTATCCGCTCCGTGCTCCGCAGGTTTATGTGTATGACCTCTCTTCTTGCAATCCCGACTGTCTGTTCTCTATATCACAAAAGCTCTGCACCTGCTCCCATAGTATTCCTACATAGATAAAGTACATGTATACTAAATGGAGTACTACACTGGCCTAGAATCCTTGTGTGCCCACTTCCCTATAGGTGCCTTCTGACCCGGTTACACAGCAAATGCATTCACATTCTCTGGCATGTCGAAGGGTCAATTGCTAGCGACCTCTCCTGTTCAGATGGTGAATCTGGGCATCCTGGCCACTGTTACAGGTGCCTCATGGACACGGACAAGCGCACCTCCCCAATGAACATAATACATGTGACAGACGCAACTATATAGCCAGACAGGGGCTGTGCTCTCTCAAACCATGACTGGCAAGACCACGCTGGAGGGAAGGACACCATGCACACCACATACCCAGTGTCACATGTGACTATCGCAAATGCTAATCAAACACATGAACACACTAAGACATACCTGGAGGCACTGTTAAGAAATGTCATGAACCTAACGAGCCCTCTGAAGCAGACACAGAAGCTACTGCCTCCACAAGACATAGGACATGCAACACATAGTTCTCAACGTCATTGTGCTAAACTGTCAGAGCCCCAAAGGCGACACACACACTGCCAGACACACCTGTAATGGGTGATGCCACTGCCAGACACACCGACGTCCCACCCACCAGACTGAACAAGGGAATGATCACAGTAGGCTGCCTGCCGGGCGCTGGAATACGCCACATAACACACGCACTCAGGTCACTCCGCAGCATGTACAGGTATGACGTGGTCATTGCCCATGCTGGTGTCAACGACTGGTGGCATACCACCCTGGGATACATTACAGGAGACATAGAGGGCCACTCAGATTGTGTAGCCCAGGCCGGCATGTCCCTGACCCTGGGCAGTATCCCACCCTCATCAAGTATGATGCCACTATACTGGCTCAATGTGGTCACCCTTGATAATGTGCCTGGTTACCGGTGTCAGTCTGAGGGGATCCAGATTCCTCATACCTGGGATGACATGCTTGGCACGCCACACCCCTTCGCATGGTATGGCTCGTAGCTGTCGCCCCTGGTCTTCAAGGGTTTGGCAAAGGCACCTGCCACCCCCACAGTGCTCACTGCAGGCACAGCTGGAATGATAAACCTACCTCCCTACACTACAAACCTGGAGAACACACAGGATAATACTGCTCACTGCCAGTGGTCTACAGCCAAGCTGCACACCCTCAAATGCCCTCCTCAGTATGGAGGACATCGATGTCAGTGCTGTGACTGAAACATTGATCAGGACTGCTGAGAGCACCCCAGCACTATCGGGTCATACCCCATATCATGCATTCAGGACCATAACCCGGACCTAACACAGAAGGAGGGGGAGTCTCCATTTCCATGAAGGATACACACACCTCTGTGCAGGTGTGGTTGGTGTGAGCTGTGTACATAGCTGTACAGTGGGGAGTACGGGCACTGTGCCACTGCATGGCAGCAAGACACAGGTATGTTTCTGTGTGATGCGTATCCTGGACGCATTGCATTGCCATGTCTGCAACACAGTCATGCTGTTCCACAGCACGTATATGGTAGACATTGGTGGCACCTCCAGTGGCTGCAGACAGGCATTTCGTTTGTCTGGTGTACTACATCAGATGTACAGGGGGTCCACTACAGCTATGATCGCACTATGTGTGGACAGGGTGCAACGGTGACTACCCACTGCAGATGTACTGTGTGGCGACATGCCTGTGGCTATCACCCATGGCCATGTTTGACTGGGTCATGGACAATTGTGTGTGATGGGCATCGTGTACACATCCCTGTGGTGGCCCATGTGACATACACCGTACTAGTCTGAGGTGTCACATTCGAAGGCTATGCAGACATTGTGGATGTCTGCTATGTCGTCGTGGGTCATGTCATGGTGTGACAATGTTGCAGACAGACCACCACGTGCATGGGACATGTCATGTGCCATGTCACAACGTGTGCACACAATGCAGGGGCATAGGTCACAGTGGTAACACCTGTGTGATGGCCAGATCACAGCTCACTATGTGGTACTGTGTGCGTACTGCAAAGGCATTCCGATGCAGACTACACATGCAGCCATTGTAGAACACCTCCACCATTGTATGCATAGCTGACTGCACATATCACACCGATGGGTTATGTGGTGTCATGCTGGTGTATACTAACGGTTGTATCTACTGTACATGTGTGGCGTGTGTGTCGGGTGGTGCAACCTGTATACCGTGACTGGAGCAGACTCAGGTGTGCATGTCATACCTGGACACATGGGGAATATCTATACACTGTAACATGCCTATTACTAGCAACAGTCTCACCTGCGACGGACCCATGTCTGTGCGACACGCCAGAGGTACCTGTATAAGGGCGACACAACAGTATACACATTATCCATTACTGTAGCCACAGTAAGCACTGTGCATGTCACATCATGTACCTGTGTGGTAGCATGTGTTATGCACATGTCTGCAAACACAACGTAGCATACTGTAGTATGCAGCTTGTGTGGCCATATACCTGGCATGTGTTGGTACATTATGTGGTGTACTATGACACCCACACCTACGTCAGTTATCATACACACATGCAAGACTGACTTACCAGGCAGCTCAAGGCTCGTTGGTTGGGAGACACCCACCTCCACGATGGCAGCGAGTGTTTCTGCATGTTGTTCCCTGGGTGTCCCCAGACTGGCCAGGAGCTCCTCCTTGTGTGTGTGAGTGGGGGCTGGGTTGGTGGCCCACCACCTGTCCCATCTTGTTGTCTGGCAATTGCAGCAGCACACTGTTTCGCGTGCCGAATTAGGTCTGTGCAGTGTCAGCGGATCTGCTGGTAGGTGCGGTTGTTGCCACCCATGTTGTTCACCCTCCTGCGCATATCCTGCCACACGTCGTCCCGCTGCTGTGCTTGTTGTGGCACATGGCTGAATAGTATATCGTAGTTGTCGTGGAGCAACGGTATAATCACGTCATCCTCCTGGCGGCTGAAGGCAGGCAGCCGGGAACGTGGCATTATTTGTAAGACATAATGATGGTGACAGGTCACATTTACACTGCTGTACTGGCATATTGCTGGACATACATTGCTATGACATGTACGACATCTGCACAGTAATCTCTGCAATGCATCATGGCAGTGACACAGCTGACGTGTTGCCGTCACACCATTAAGCAGTGGGTTTCATATCATATCTGTGTGTCAACTCATCACACTGTACACACACCATGTTGATGGTAGCCTGCTGTGGACATGTGTACCTGCCTGCACCTGTGTTCATATCTGTTGGCACATGTCCCCATGTGACAACAGTTCTACTGTTCACCTGGATGCTGTGTATATGTCACTAGGCATCACGTCTGGCCATTATGAGCGTCAGCGGTGGCACTGCACACATACACATGTACACCTGTACATGCATGTGTTGTGCCATGTACATCTACACAGCACTGTACGGGTGTTGGCCAACCTGCCACGGCTCACCTGTATTGCACATATAATACACATGGGACAATGTGTAACCATGTGACATTAGCAGGAAAGGTCATGCATAGCATGTGCGCACGCACATTGTCCACACCAACACACAGCACCTGTGACACCACAGGGTGCATTAGTGCCACATTACTGCTGTGGACGGTTGATAGTGAAAGTGCCATTTGTCCATCGCACCATGTAGGACTGTGATAGCATGTGCAGCCTTGCTGGGCAGGGCTGCATGGTATGGCAGGGTATGTCACATACATGGCACTGGGATGTGACCCACCTGGGGGGTACTGATATTGGCAGGGTGGCTGTCCATTCCATATGTCATTGCTATGTGTATATGGACATTACACATGTCTATCATCATGGTGTGGACACTGGCCTTCTGCAAGGTAGGCTGCACGCTGCTTGGTGGGGGTGTGTATGGTGCATGCAGGTATCGCACATCCATGCATACACATTACCCTTGACAGGTGCTATGTGCTGTGATATTGTTCAGCACAGTGCTGTATGTGCCCACACACTGCTATCCCGTGCACATGGATGGTTGCCTGGCCTGACATGGGTACCACATATGTCTACATCCAGTGCCTGCTGCCACCCCCATGTCAGCTTGTGCACCGCACAGCGCCATCCCTCCCAGGTTGAGCGTGGTGTTGGGCACAGCATAGGTCTCCATGTATGGTGACAGGGATGTTCACATAGTAGGGGCACTGATGGTATCGTCGATCGGACCATACACGTATGATGCACACCTCACACACACAGCCCATTCAGTATGTTGTTCGCAACACTGACACAGCTATACTGCTAGGCCGGGGACATTCCCAGACGTACATACACAGATGCATGAACATCTGTCTGTGGCATGGGCTATAATACTGGTGTGGTTTGACACATAACGTGTTTGAGTGTGGCTGGTGCAGACATACTGGGCACATGTCTACACAGTAAGCCTGTTCTACAGTAGCCAGTGGTGATGTGCTGTGCACATGTCAAATCTGCACATTGTGTTGGTGTCTGTCTGTCCACGGGCCAGTGGTGGGACACACAGGGGTATTAGTGAAAATATATGCATGCCACCCTGTATTGCTGTACTGCTAGCTTCTCGGGTGCTAATGTGTCATGGACATGCACACCTTACCCGAACAGGTGGTAGTGGGTTGCCACCTTAACCCATCTCCTCTTGTGGGTTGCTATCATCCAACACCCTCTTTGTATTGTATGTTCAGGCAATGCACCTGTGTGGGGCATGTGGGCATGCAATGCAGTACTATACCTTTGCACCCATTGCCGAACATGTCACACAGGTACACTGGCAGCCATACACTTCACAGCTTGATGACGGCACAACACGTGTTGTACACACGTAACACATATCCTGTGGGACATGGTCATATGTACAGGCATGTCCAACAGTCACGTACCACTGCTACCCCTACATGATGGATATGCAGGACATGTGGAGGTACAGCAACTGTCACATGTACACGTGCAATGCCCCCCTACCTACATGGCGTGGTACTGCCTGTGGGGGATATGCATCTGCATCCATGCTATAGCCATAGATGACAGTTGTACATCGATATGTGCGACATACCTCATTTGGTGTTCTCATGGGTGCATGTTCAACATGACTCTGCATTGTTTGTGTCTGTCACACAGTCATTGTTGTACATGGTTTACATGCCAGCCATGGCATACTGTGTGTGATTCCATGTACTTCATTGGGATACCAGCATTGTACATTACAATGGCGTATTCCAGCCATCACATAGCCGTCCTAGCTTACACTGTTATCCAGCCAGTAGGAGGTGTTCCACCATCTGCACATACGTCACACAGTACGAGGGCGGCTGACACCCATTCTGGGGACAGGGTTCGGACTGCTGTGGATGTGTGTGATGCCGTCGACGACCATGACTGTGCCTGATGGTCACATCTGGATGGGTAACATTCACAACACACACCTACCTACACGTAGCAACACATCATCCACAACAATGGACATTCCTGCCAGAACAATGTGTGCAGTATGTCTGTATAACCACTGCAGGCACCACTGGTGGCCCCCAGCATGGCAGCCAACAGCACCAGTGTATATCCCATGGAACCATGGGTTACACCATTCACAACACACCTGTCTCAGATGACCCTGTTGTGGATCACAGTGCAGTTCCACACATCATGTTACACTATACATCATGCACTGATATGTTGCGGATGTGTGAACGGCTGTGCAACTCAACATATGCACACATGACACATCACCTGGTACAACATGTCTGTCTTACCACAAGTTATTGTGACCACCCTGTGATGGCATTATACAGGCTACGTGTACTGGGACATGTGATGGCTCAAAGGTATATTCACCCTCCGGGTGTGTGTCTAGCCAAGTGTACAGTAGGCAGTGGTCTGAACACAGGGACACTGTACATTGGCCCACTCTGTCACTGCAACTGTTGACTATGCTCATACTGTACTTATACAGGCATGTGGTATGTGACCATTATGACAGTCCTGGTCGACCACACTACTGTGGCACACATGACCCACGGACATCTGCCTGGGGTGTGGAGCACACATGTATATCTTCACATGCTATGCTGCCTCTGCGGCGGTGTCACATGACTGTCTCCAGCAGGGCTGTAACAGGCAGGCACGGCATGCGGTAATGTGGGACAATGCTTGCACCTTCCACTGTGCTGCACACAAGCAAGGCACACACACTAGTGCACGCCTCACATTTATCTGCAGTGCCTGGGACCTGCCTCCATGCTCTGCACAGCACACCTGCAAGTACAGATTGTACATGGATCATACCTCCCAGGCACATACCTGGACTGCAACACACACAGGTGAGGGAATCCCACATCACACAATTGTTTGCACACATACTGGATATTTGCGGAACACAATGCATCGTAGGTGCTCCATGTTCGTATACCCATGTTTGTGACCACTAGACACATTGTAACACGCAACAGAGATTACACTGTACACCACAGGTTACATGCTGGCTGTGTTGTCATACTGTACATTGGGCCTCGGACAGCTGCTACTGCCATGTGCTGACAGCAACCCACACTTCCCTAGATTGGACTCCCATGTACCCACACATGCTTGGCCATGCACTCCACCTAGCTGGGTGACACATTACACAACACATACCATACCTACACTACCCTCAGCATGCACGATACCTCCGTGTGTCTGGTGTGTTAAACCTGGGGATATCCCCCCTCTGGTAGATGAACATATATGCTTCACAGCCCTGCTAGCCACACCCTGGACACACACCCATCGCAGCATACATGGTACATGTGCTCTACAGCCGGTACTACTGACATCTGCTGACGGGGGTTGTTCATGGCATGGCACCCCGGCAGATGGACAGTGTGCATGACTATGCTGACAGATATCACAGTGCACTTCCGTAGCATGTACGCAATGGTAGGGACCATGCTATTCCACACAGAGACATGGCGGTACTGGCCTTTTCACAGACACCACGGTGCTGGTCATGTTCCATGCACATCTGCTGTATGGGCACATGTGCAGGCTGTTGCACGGTGGGTATATTCACATGTGTGGGGTGCATCACTTGACAGCCATGGTGGGTCCTCGTGGTCCATCACATGCTCCAAGGCTAGCTACCTACACATGACTGCCGCACATTGCAGTGTGAGTCCTCAGGAAGTGTGGTGGTATGTCTGTGTTGTTTGGCTACATCCACCTTCGATGTCGCGTACAACAGTCACCCAGGCATTGCTGACTGAAATAATGTTGGCAACATGCCAGGCAATGGTGTACCTACCAACAATACACACTCTCACTCACTACAGGGTTGCAATCCATACATGGACATCATAGTGTCCCTGTGGACACATACATGGTACTGCCATGCACACTTTATGTCCTAAGACACTGTCCCAATGTCACCTTCCGATCTCCCTAGCTGTTATGTCCCGCCAACCTGTTTGGTATGTGTCTCCACACCAGCCCACTGAATTCACTGCTAGCCTGTTATCGGACATTGTGTACCTTGACCGTCACACTATCGCATCTATCGCACTACACATGGGTGGCACTGCATTGCACGTGTGGGACTGCATTTGTACACCCATGACTGGACCATTTTGTATGGCACTGGGGCACATCCTCACAAACGTGCTTCACGCACTCATTGATGACCTCCATGCCTTTACTGGCACCCTTGTTGGGCTTCTGTGTGCCACAGCACGCCACATACACATGCTGGCCACCTGTCATACCATTGCATGGGTGGTTGGTGTGGTACAGAGGGCAACAGATCAGACATTGTCCTCACATTACCCTTCAGCACCATTCCACATTCTGGTATTGGCAATGTATACATCCACCGTCACATCATACCCTGTGTCTCAGGATGTTAGGCTATATGGCTCCTGGACAGGACACACAGTGGTGCAAGCATATCATGCTACCTACTACATGTCAGGTACATGTGGCATTACACAGTCCTCAGTCATGGGGCCCCTCATGTTCACTATTTGCTTACATACACAACATGCTGTCACAGAGTACTGTCCATGCCTAGATATCCCACATCTACATACCTGGCACCATTGTAGCTCCACCAGCTCATACTGATAACAACCATACGGGTGTCGGTGTGGCAGATACATCATGTGGGTGTCATGGCATCAGGATGCATCACACATGGTGCATGCACATCACCTTTGCATAGCAACATTCATCCACTGAGTATCACATGGATACTGTCCCCGTACATGCATATCACATTGTACATGGTTGCTGTACACACACATGCCCCACATGGTGCTGTGGTTGCCGTATTCCACTGTGGCATGTGTACACATCTGCAGGGCCACACATATCTGTACTGTGTGTGATGCTGTTACATAGGTAGCCATTGTACCTGTGGCATACACACATCTACACACGGGCAGGGTTACAATAACACATTCGTGGTGTACCTTCCACAACGGCTACGACTTTACATGGCACGGCATTATCATGCCATGATGTGTACCAGGCTCAGACAGTTTACATATGTGGCTGACAGACGGGTAACACATCTGTACACATCTGCATACCACATGCACAGGGGTGTCTTCTACTCTGACATGGACCATGTCCTCCGCATTACTGATGCATGTAGTACTCATACATGGCAATTGCAGTGGGCGGTGTGAATGGAGCACTCATGCATATGTGCACACATGCCACATTGCATGGCCTGGGCTTCTGTGTTACTTCCGCAGACACAACACACACCATGCTGTGGAACATAGGTCCTGTGCACATCCCACAGGGACACACAGTGGCACTGTTCATGTGATAGCTCCCTTGCTGTTTGAGTGACACGTAGTCATGGTACCACCACAGCAGCAGTACTGTGTAGACATGCAGTTGACACCCACCTCTGCTGTTCACTGGACACTACCATGGGGAGGTGACACTACTGTGTACACTGCACATGTGTTTACACATGGACCAGCCGGACTTCATTGTTGCCCACATTGCACCTGCTACAGATCATTTGGCCATGGTTACTTGGTGTTCCTTCCATTCCGGATGGCTATTATGCTACTACTCTGTCCTATATGTACAGGCCATATGTATCCTGTTATTGTACATACCAATAGGCCATAACTCCATTATGCATGATATGCCTGTGATACTGTGTAGGATGTCTGTCATATCCACCATGACAGCTTTACATTACACATAGTTGACATAGTATCCCCTACTGCAAGGCATACGTGCACTTCGTGCGCACATTACGTATGACATTGACGGTATATGCCCATACACATGTGTGCTGTGACAGTATACATACATGTCCTATTCCCTGCTGTGGCACTTCCTTGTTGGACATCCACTGCCAGCATCGGCGTGTGGTGTGGCATTGTTCTGTGTTATGCCCCCCTGTGGCAGCCCTTGTGTTATCCCGGCTGTGTACATGATGTCCCACTGCTGTGCACATGGTGTCCACAGTCGTTGGTATGCTCAGCGGGATAGCACTACATAACCACCGTTCACCACTCTCTGCATTATGGACAAGTATCCTTACTTACAAACACCGTTCACATACAGTGCAGCTTCGTCATACACATCATGCATTACACACCAGTACATATCGTGGGTTCTACATACCTTTTCTGTGTTTCCTTCCGTTTTTCATTGCGTGTCTCGCTATTGCGTTGTCCCACTCTATCCATTTTTGAGTTGTAGTTCGGTATGAGCATATGGTTTGAATATCCTAGGAGTCATCCTTATATCCGTCGTCACCTGCGACATGTGGGTTCATCACACCAATAGCTGTTCCTCAGTGTGTACTTGTGCGCATATCACCTGTGCATCTACTCCATTCGTACATTACGCGTCGTAACTAGGGCATGGTTGCATTCCTCACCTGGGCGTTGGTTATTTGCCCTACCTTCGTGGAGATGGTCTGTATTGTGTTATGTTATGCGTAACTGCAGCCGCTATGGGTGGCATCAGGTACATTTCGCAGTGGTGTTAGCCGTGGATTGTGTGTGTTGGGTATGGTATTATGTTCGACACGTGGGTGTCCCTGTCCTGGCGGCGTCTGTTGATGGCGTTTTGCATTCGGATGTGTAACATAGCTGTTGTATTCCTTTAAACAACGGATGCATGTATGCATCCACTGTGGATAGTGTTTCCCACGTGAGATGTTGCGGTTATGCAGCTGTCATTGACTGCCTGTATGTTTGTGCTGCTATTACGGCTTGTATCCCTTTGATATGTGCGATGGGGAATATCGGAGGTTGTAGGTGACGGATACGGGTTGTGGGCCTTGCATCTCTACATACACGGTATGCTTGTGTGCATGCTCCATCCCTGCCTGGGGAGTTGGCAGTTACCTGTCTGTTGTTCTGGGAGTGTAGGTTGTGTTGTTGTCGTGTGGTGTCGGTATCCCCTCCATGTGTGCTTCCTGCATGTATTCCTCCGTCACATCGGTAGTATATCTGCGGTTGTTCGTACGTGACTACTATCCCTTGTCATTTTGTCCCGGATATTTACAGTCATTGTGGTCCTGTACTTGGGACGGCCTGTTTGCTAGTGGTTGCCACCTATTCAGGTGGCGATTGCTTGTTTGATACTTGTAGATCACACAGCGTTGTTTACGGGCCGATACGTGGCCATGATCAGTACCGGGGTAACACATGCGTATTTCCACGGTACATACCTATTGCTGTGTAACTTTGCCGATGTATCGTTTTGCAATTAACATATCGGTGTCATACATACGGTCATGATTTGTACATACGTCCTTTGCATTTCATGTTGGCTATATTCCTGTGGTACATTCTGGGACATTTTCACTTTGCATCGTTATCGTCGCCACACTAGCCAGGGAGGGGCTCTCAGTACTACTTTGGGAGTACTGCTGTACATACGCCTGTGGTTCCTATACTGTATGCCTACACATGTTGTTCCACTCCGCCTGTCACATGGCACCAACATACACGTTTTACAGTGGCACACACATTACACTCGCACAGCGAAACACACAACACCCTCACCGCACACATACACATACTGCGGCAGTCACAGGGACGGTTGCACACAGTACCTGCGTGGCTCGCATCACCTGCGGCAGTGTCTACCTCCCCCCTCATATCATCATAGTATTACCCGCACATGTACTGTTACTGTACTGTGGCCTGGTGGTCATCCCAACTCGCGATTATGCTTTTCGGTATGTTGACCTTTCCATGGGTGGCGGTTTCCTGTTCTGTTAAACCTCCCGGATACTCAGGTTGTCGTTCACTATGTTTACTATGTACAGATATCGTGTGTTACTTCTCTGTCACCTTGCATCCCTCTGATTCCCGGTCTTACCTGTTGTACTTTATATGTATATGTGTACATATATTTCTATGTGTGTAATTATATCTATCTCCATATCTGTATATGCACATATGTACATGTCTATATGTATACACCTTGTGGTGAACGTGGCAGCATACAGCAACGCCGTCTGCTGTAGGACCCGCGTACGGTTCAGGTGTTGGCATTCCATGCTCCGCTGGCTGTTGGGTGTGCAGTGTTTGGGTGCTGCCTATGTTGGAGTCACACATGGGACCACCCATACAGTGCACTTTACGGGTGGCCATGTTTGTGTGCCGTCCATTTCACTGTGTGTGCAGGTAGGGAGGTGTCAGTCCATGGGGTCTATGCTGTCAGAGTATGTGCTATACGTTCCCTCTTTGCCAGGGCATAGGCATATTGGGTACGCCTCCGTCTGCCTGCTGGGGCTGGCACAGTGTGTTCATGGTCCTGAACCCTCTGTGCCTGTACTGGCCTTGGCAGTTGTGATGGGCTTTGTGGCCCTTCACCATTATGTCCCTGCAGCAGCTGCTTCCGCAGGATCATATTATGTAGCATGGCACATACTATGAATATGTGGGCACATGTGCTGGAGAGTACTGCAGGGCTCCACCGGATGTATCCAAGCACCGGAACCATGATTTCAGCATCCCAAACACACGCTCTATGATTATTCTGGTTTGTGCGTGTGCCTCATTATGGCGTTCTTGCATGTGTGTGTGTGCATTTCTGATGGGAGTCATCATCCACGGCTCCAGTGCATAGCCAGCATCCCCCACAAGGTGGCCTTGTGTGATGTCCCCCCTGGCGAATACCTGATACAGCTGTGAGGCATGCCAGATATGGGAGTCGTGGTAGCTTCCAGGGCTGCCAGCACACACATCCATGATAATGCCCTGCGCATTGCACACGACCTGGCAATTGATGGAGGGGAATCCCTTGCGGTTTATGTAGCGTCTACCCTGCTCCCCAGGTGGTGACTTGATTTGTATGTGCGTACAGTCTATCGCACCCAGTACCTCCGGGTATTGTGCCACATGGTTGAAGTGACGCATATTGCTAGCCAACTCCTCCTGAGATCTGGGGAATTATATATGCTCATTGGCATGTCGTAACATGGCATCCAGAAACTGGTGTAGTACCCTGGATGCTGATGCCTGTGAGATGCCCATTATATCCCCAGTTGGCCTTTGAAAGGTACCTGTGGCCAGTATTCGCAGGCTTACACATACCTTTGTGTCCACTGGGATGGGCTCCCGTCTGTTGTTTCTTGTTCTCAGGCGTGGCCGGCACAGCTCCACTATTTGCTGTAAAGTGTCCCTATCCACCCTGTAACGCTCTACTATCTCCAGGTCTTGTAGCCCCTGGTAGGTTACCCTTGGTCTGAACACTCTCCTTCTCCTCTGAGGCCTACGGTAGTTGTCGGCACCCTCCTCCACAACTCCGTCTGTCTCTAACACATGCTGATGGATCACGGCCACGGCGGCACCCAACATGTACATTTTAAAAGTTCCCCGTGTGTTTACACCTAATAGTGCGGCGTTTGGGAAAACATGTCTGTGTGTTGTGTGCATTCACACTTTATACTGTTGTGCTGTATACCCGGTGATGTCATAAGGTGTGTCTGTGCGGCCGTATCTGGGGATTATCTTCCGTGTTTTACCGTTTGCACTGCAACGCTGTTGCCTTTGGTGTTGCATTACTCTTGCCTGCATTGGATTAGCTTTCAACCTTACCTTACTGTTTCTGCACGTTGTGCCTATTATTTCCTGGCTTGCATCCTGCAGAGCCCTGTCATGTGTAGTTTCCGGAACGTGGCATATCGTGCGTTTTGTCTACCGCCGCCGTTATGCTGCCTGTCTACTTGGCTCTGCTGTGTCAATTCTTCACTCTTTGCAATCTGCTACCTCCCCTACTTTCTTTGCATTCATATGCCTCCCCTATCCCGTTTTGCAGGTTTCTGCATGCAGAGTTGTCAGCTGCCGCCAATTGGCCTTCGTGGGTTGATTAGTGTTGATTGCTCATTACTACTGCAATTACACTGCTTCCGCATTTCCTCATATTCTCAGCATCACCTTCCTGCATCCGTTGTTGTTGACGGGGCGGCCATCACATGACTGGGTTGAGGGAACCTAGTCATCCTCGTGCACATGCATCTCTGCGCGCATTGTGTGCTCTCAGCTCAGCTATTTCCCCACACGCCAGTCCTGCTGCTGTGATGCGCAATGTACCGCCCATGTTTGCTGGGCTCCAATGTGCTTCCTCTTACAGTGGCACACCCCTCTGCAGTTGACATGTATTCCCTCTGAGCCACTCCTCGGTGTATTACCGCTGCACCGTTTGGTACAGCCTTACACCGCGGGGGGTTTGCGATCCAGCATTATCTGCCTCATTTGCATGGCATTGACTACTAATTCATAGTTACCGCGCCAAACACTGACGCGACTCCTTGGCAACCCTTGCACCATGGATGTGGCTTTCCATGTATACCATGTTGTATTGTGGCTGTGAAGCTGATGTGTATTACACTGCTCTTTTATGACATTGTCATATTATTTCATTGTTTAGCACCTTCCGCGGACATGTCCTGGGGTTCTGCTGTGTGTTTCTGTGGACATACCATTTATGTCATTATTTACATTTTGGGCATATTTTCTTTTGACATTCTCTGTGTCTTTCGCCATTGGCATGTGGCAACAGTGTGATACCTGACGTTGACAGCCTTCCATTACTCCTATGCCATGTTTGGGTAGATGTAAACCGTTTTTTTTTGGTTTACATTGCCGTGCCCTTATGCTACGCCTGCGCCACTTCGTGGATCGCTATATGCTATCATTTGCATGGTGCAACACCGCACATGGGGTGTTTAACATACCTACGCCGGAGGCAGCGCAACTCCAGCACACGCCGGTAGTGCATGTGGAATTGGATCGTACCTGAATCGCTTGGCGGCCATATCTGGCGTTGTAACACCTACGCTATGCGTGCGCCTGGCGCAAGGTTCATGAATCCCGGGGTATATGTTCTTCAAATGCTATTCCTAATTATACTTTCTTGATTATACTGCTTATGCTTGTTTGTAAATAATCTGTCATGCTTTAACTAATAATAATTAGAACTAAATAATAGTAAATAATATGTTTTATTTTTAACTCTATTAATATAAACAGTAAGTAATATTCCATTGTATATACTTCTTATAGCTTTCTCTTACATTTTTTTTATTTCTGCCTTACACCCTTTTATTTTCTACTCTCTTTTTCTTTTCTTTATTAATATATAGAAATGCTTTTGATCATATAGACACAGTAAATAATAAGATTTGCATAAAATTTGAGTTGGGACAAAAATATTGAGTTTTATTATTTTGAGCTTAATTTCACTTACATAGAGGCTGTAATAACCTGTAAAATATATTGTGAAGGTTCTGTCATGTTTAGATGCATTTACACTGCTAAATGAATGTTTGTCACTAGTTTTTAATAAGTTTCCCGCCAAAATGTTAAGGGAGACAATCTGGGATGTGGGCTGTCTCATGCACAGTGTCCATGAGCTACTCCAAAAGCTTCAACTCTCAGAATTCTCACAGAGAAGCTGAAAGCAGTTAGTCTAACCTTTGACCTAGATATCACACTGACACATCACAGATTTAGGAAGAACACTCTACCAGGAACTGAAATGATGCAAATGCGACTATGTGAAGGAAAATGAACTCTTTAACATCTAAATGTGAGTTATTTTATATAATTACTTAAATATCTATGTTATAATTCATAAAATATGTAAGTTATAATGAGTTTAAATGATGCAGTTTCTTGTAGTAAGTAAATGTCTTATTTTAGAAGGCATAGAAAATGAAACATTTATTCAAGTGTTTTTGAAAATCTACTTAACAGCAGCATAATAATCTGTGTTAAAAACTTATGTTCCAAACATATACATTACTATAACTCATTTAATTCATCTGACTGACAAGAATAAATAATTTTATAACTCTATTCTGGAAGAAATTGTCATGTGATATATTTTAAAGCAGTAGTATAGCATGGTTGTAAAATCTGGTTACTAAAATGTGTTTGCTGTGCATTATTTTGTATAAAGCAGACAGATTTATTGTAGGGACAGCAAGTAGGATAGTGCTCAGCAAGGACACAACTCAGTGAGATCAGATATATATATGTGTGTGTGTGTGTGTGTGTGTGTGTGTGTGTGTGTGTGTGTGTGTGTGTGTGTGTGTGTGTGTGTGTGTGTGTGTGTGTGTGTGTGTGTGTGTGTATGTGTGTGTATGTGTGTGTGTGTGTGTGTGTGTGTGTGTGTGTGTGTGTGTGTGTGTGTGTGTGTCTGTGTGTGTGTGTATGTGTGTGTGTATGTGTGTGTGTGTGTGTGTGTGTGTGTGTGTGTGTGTGTGTGTGTGTGATAGCTTCTTTTTTTTTCTACAATAATGCAAGTGTTTCTGAGAATCTGCATAGCTATGCAGTATGATTTATAACAATTTCTATGAATACAATATTTTATTCTATTGACAATAATGAGTTTGAGTAAATGCTCATATACAAGCAATTCAAGGTTTTTTTTGGAAGCTGTTAATTGCATTTACATGACAGAAAATAGATGCATCTTAATATATGTAATGTCTGGATCATATTAGCCAACGTTTTTGATTTAAATGAATGTTAGAACTTATTTTTCTCTCCTCCTGATTTCTAACATCAAGATTATTTGAATGCTATTTGAATACAAGTGTTTTATATTACATAGATGTATATAGTAGTATGAACAGTTTTTTACAAAAAAAAAGTTTATTTTAGTTTATATGATGCTGTTTTACCAAATGTGTAGTCTTGTCTTGCTAGATAATTGAATTGAAAACTGTTAACCTCAGTTAAATATAACTAGTATTAAATTGATAAGGTGGTAGCTGAGGTACTGCTGCTTAGGGTAGGGGGTTAACTTGAGTGGTAAATACTACTCTAAGTTGGAGTTTATAACTCCAGGCTGGATGCAAGGTTTAATCCTTACATTATTTTCACTTGTTCATTGTTATTTGTATATAGTTTTGACATCCACAATATATTTTGTACACTCATTGTCACGACAAACAAAATTGAATCCTATACAAAATCCCATAAGAGATTCAATAAATACAGCTATATTTAAAGGTACACCTAAAGGAGGAGATGTAACATTATCTGTCTTGTAATTTGTTATTTTGATCCTAAGATTCTTGAGTTTTAAAAATGCCAAATGACATCTTTAAAAGGAATTTCTTTAAACATTAATGGATTGAATAATCCGTGTAAAAGGGCAAGCCTAATAAGATACATTAATTTACATAAGGCCAACTTAGTCTTCCTGCAAGAAACCCATCTCTTGAAAAAAGATATTGATAAACTAGCCACAAACAAATATACAGTATTGGTTAGTTCAGAGCACACTCAGAAAAAAAGAGGAGTGGCTATTTTATGGAGTAAAAGTATGCCCATTCCTAAAACCATTAAGTCTTATCAGGATGACAAAAGAATGTTTTGTATGGTTACAATACAAATTAATGGGAAGACTTACACTTTAATTAATGTATATTGGATACCTGGAATTGGTATTAATACAGTGAAACATCATCTTGAGAAGATCATATCATTCTCTATAGGGGATATTATTTTAGCTGGTGACTTTAATTGTATACTACATGAAAGTGATACTACCACTATAGGGAAAAGAAGAATTACATCTAATGCAAAACATTTAAATGATTTTGCTAATTCTTATCATTTGAATGATATTAATAATCAGATAGATTCAAAATCATTACCATACACATTTTTTCTAACAGATACAAAACTTATTCAAAATAGATAGGGTCTTTATTTCTAACCAGATGGTAACAGATTTAATTAATTTCAAAATCATTTCATGTCCTATATCTGATCATAATTCAATTGTTTTGAATTCATGATAAAAATACTCATAATGTTCAGATCAAAAGGATACCAGCATACTTAACTCAACTAAAAGACTATAAAGAATATATACTTTCAGAAGTAAAACATTTTTTAGACATTAATAATACTCCTGAAGTCTCCATTGTTTATGTTTGGGATGCCTTAAAATCATATCTATATGGACAAAGTATCAGATGGTATAATAATAAAAGGAAATCTTGGGATAAGGAATTGTTAGATATTCAAAGTAAATTAGACTCTTATAAACATAATAATAAAGAAAATATTATGGACAAGAAAGTTATTGAAGAAATAAACAAACTAAATGAGAAATACAAAGAAATTTTAACTCATAAAGTTAAAATAACTTTAGAGAAATACAAGTTTTTGTCTTATTCAATAAGCCCCAAATACTTAAAAATAAAACAAAAAGGTTGAATAAACAAAACCATATCAAAGAAATCTTTTCTCTAAGGAAAAATAAGAATGTTTCTAGTATACCAGAAATACTAGATGAATTTAGAAATCACTTTCACAAAATTAACCATAATAACATTAACATGGAACCTAAAGATAAAATAAAGGAGTTTATAACCACAAACATGAATAAAAAGCTTAATAAACAACAGATTAAACTATTGGACAAGAGTATTTCATATACAGAAGTTATTACACAAATAAATAAGCTTAAATCAAACAAAGCACCGGGTAATGATGGTATTATACCAGAGATATATAAAATCCTTTCTAAAAGTACATATTCATTAATACATAAGGTTTTTATTTTGGCCCAAACTGAGTTAATAACCCCCCCATCTTGGCAATATACATTTATTTTGCCAATTTTAAAACCTAATAAAGATCCAACTAGATGTTCTTCATATCGGCCCATCTCATTACTTAATGTTGATTATAAAATGTTTATGAGTATTTTTGCCGATAGATTGAAGACAATCATTCCGCATTATAGATATAGATCAGACAGGCTTCATTGTAAATAGAAATACTTTTGATAATATAAGAAGAACTTTAACATTAATTGATTTTGCAAATAGGAAAAAGAAAGATTTAACACTTATTAGTCTTGATATAAGTTCAGCATTTGATTCAGTAAGTTGGGACTATCTGTTTACCTTAATGAAGTGCACAAACTTCTCGGATGCATTTGTAAATCTAATTGAGCATTTATACAAAGGAACGCTGGCTTATATTAAGGTAGGAACATATGTTTCACAAAAATACCCATTCTTAAAGGTACAAAACAAGGATGTCCACTTTCTCCACTATTATTCACTTTAGTAATGGAGCCTTGGGCTAATTTGATCAGAAACAGTACTGACATAGAGGGTTTTGAAATAGATGAAAATACAACATCCAAAATTCAACTTTTTGCAGATGATGTTCTAATTACATCAGCAGGATCTAATTCTTCTATGCAGTCTCTATTTGATAAATTGATGAATTTTAAAAGTATTTCTGGTTTAATATTCAATGAAGAAAAAACTAAAATACTACCTATATATACACGAAAAAATATTTTCATTAGTGATTTTACTAAATATGTACCCAATTCAGGTCAGATAACTTATCTAGGTATAATACTATCTAAAGATATTAAATCTATTATATATAATAATTATAATACCTGTTTTCTTAATATACAAAATATTTTTAATACCTGGAATAATATGTTTTTTACTATGGAGGAGAGACTTACAATTATTAAAATGATAATATTCCCCAAGATTTTATACTTAATTCAATCAATAATACTTCCACCTACAAAAATAATTATCAAGAAACTGAATACACTAATGTTAAATTTCCTATGGGCACCTAATAGACCTAGGATTGCATTAAAGAAACATACTAATAGCTGGTCTCAAGGGGGTATTTCTTTGCCAGACTTTAATTTATATACTATCTCTTCTATTGTAAAAGTCATTACTTTATTAATAGATCAGTCATATGTCGCAAAATGGAAAGATTATTGGGAGCTAATTAGTATGCACTTCATGTAAATCTCCTTAACACATAAAAATATGATTGTAAATAACTCCATGTTATGGTTACTAAAGGAATTTTGTACTTCACCTATTACACCTAAACATATGGTTTGTTACCCATTAAATATTATTATTAGCTATCGTAACTTTATATTCATGCACCCTAAGTATAGGGAATGGAATTTTATTGTATTCCCTATAATGTATACTCAGGGTATGCTTTTGTCATCTACTTCTGAAGGAACTCATTTAGCTATAGATAATGATCTAAAGTACTGGTATCAGTTGATATCTGATAATAAAGTTAAAAATCTAGATTTCCTAAAACAAGAATTTGATCTAAGAGAAACTTGCTGGTTAGAAGTTCAGACCTTTAGACAACATCTCATTAATAAAATAGATCTAATGTCTATAACAGTTAAAGAATCTATTCCAACACTGATTGATTACTTGATATTAAATTTACAACATAAAGTTTCTGATAAAGGTAAACTTTCATACATACATAAAATTATCAGACAAGAAACTTTTTACAGTGTAGATTCATACTGGAATTATTTCACTTCTATTAATGGGGACCCACCAAATCAACAAGATAAGCAATATATATTGGAATCTGCTTATAGAACTACGTCTTCCATTGTCTGGAGACTTTATACATGGAAATTTTTACATAGATCTTTTTATACACCTTTGATGATGAATAAAATAAATAATAAAGATAATTTATGTAAGAGATGTAATGTAGAAATTAATGCTGACTGGGCCCATATGTTTTATGACTGTATAAAATTGAAAGAATACTGGAAGTCAATTAATGAATTTTTGCAGGCTCTTTTTACAGATAATTTAATTATTTCTAAATCTCTTATATTATTCAACACACCTGTACCTCAATGTGTTAAAAAGGTTAAGCTTCCCTTGTTATGGTCTATTCTAGCAGTGGCTAGGAAAATAATAACTAGGAATTGGATTTCAGATACACCTCCTTCGTTCAATGAATTTAAAAATGTTATGAATATAATGTGCCATATGGAAATAAACACAATTAGGACAAGAACAACTAGAAAAACATCTTATTATATTGTATGGGATAATTTACAAAATTTGTTAAAAAAATTCTAATTTCAATAGCACGGTATTTTAGTTTAATTAATTGATCTGATTGTAGTGGATGTCTTTGTAAATACTTTAGTTGTTTTGTTGAATATTATAATAATACCTATTTTTAATTACTTGTATAAAATTGTTATGATATTTCTCTTATATGTTAAAACAATAAACCTGTTTTGAAAAAAAAGAAAAATAGGCTCCTTATATAAGATCAAACCTTTCCTAACTCCTATAGCCAGAACCACAATTGCTCACTCACACTTAATCTCTTCACTTCTGTACGCTTCACTCATATATACTAACCTAAAGAAAAATAATATTACCAAGCTAGCAAATTCCTATAATTCCATTGCCAGATTTGCCACTGGCAACACCTTTAGAACTCACCACTGTCTGAATCTAAGGTGACTAGGCTGGCCTGAACTTCAAAACCAACTGATACTACCCCAGCTCACCATTGCCCACAATATTTTCTACCAACCCAGCAGTACTCCTATTCTTTCCAATCTCATCCAGCCTTACAAAAATCTGAATTCCTTGCGCTCCTCTAAGAAACTGCTTGCTTGCATAAGCAAGTCTAATAACCTGGCCGGAGACTCTCTTTTTTGTAACACAGTGGGAAAACACTGGAACCTACTGCCCAACGAACTAACATTGCTTTCTTCCTTGCCTCTCTTTAAACATAACCTCAAAAAATACCTCCAAACACACTGGTTATGCCCCTGTAGCAAGCCTGACTAACCATTTCCCTTTACCAAGTATAGCTCCCTAAATTTCGAATTCCTACTTTTTTCACTTAAATTACTAACACTCCTAATACTTTTGTTACATACTAATTCCTAGTAAGATAGACTGATACTCCCAAATTTATATGCCAATAAACTCTCTCTAGTAGATTAATTACTATTAATTAACTAACTTCTTTTTCTATCTTATTAATACTGGTTGTACAGCATACTTTCTATCTCTAAGCACAAGTCCTTGTTGTATTTTTATTAAAACCTTTTCTGTAAATTTCTACTTTTAATTCTTTAAATTTTAAATTTTTAATTTTTAATGTTATAATTTCTATAATTGCCGGAGGTTTTCTACCCGGGCCTCTACTGAAAATGGAAATATATCCAGTTAGACTAGCCCGGTTAACAAATGTAAAATAAAATAAATAAATAAATAAAATAAATGAGGTAAATTTGCAATCCAGGAAACACTAACCTGTCCGTGGAAGATTAGTGTTATCTACAGAAATGTACTCTGTTGGTAATGGAGTACTGTTCTGCAAATAGCTAAACGGAGCTATGACAGCTCCACATAAAGGATGCATACAGTTGAGGAAGCATGCCAATGGCCAAATATAAGGCCATTGGCATTTATAAATGTTTAAAATTATTAAAATCTGACTTTTTTCCCCCGATCTCCGATATTTAAGCATAGCGCAGCACCATGCAAATGTGTGGCGCTTTAAAAAAACAGAAAATTATTTAAAAAGAGCCAAAAATAGCCATTTTCAATAAAAAGCTTATCCTGCCATGCAAGTGAATGGCAGGCTGAAGACAACATGGCCACTGAGTAGTGGTTGCTAAGGGGGAAACTCAGTGTGAGAGATGTAACCATGCATTAGTAGGCAATCCTATGCAAATGAGGATAAGGATAGTGAATCCCAATTTTCCCCAGCATGTGAGCCATGTCCCAAGAGTGTAAGTGTAGGAGTAGGTGAGTAGTAGAGTAGAATATAGGTAACATCATGAGGGTGTGTGTCAGAAAGGCTGTAGGCTTATTGGAGCACAGTGTCTTGTGTTTGCCCTGAGTTGCTCAGGATTGCAAGAAGCGTGTCTACAGTTGTCCTTTTTGAAAACCAGAAACCAAAGGCGTACTCCATGAATATATCTGAAATTTCTTGCAAACGGTGTGTGCTCGTGTGTGCGCATGTGTGCTTGTTTGCGCAGCACTGCCCTGGGCAGAAACAGAAAGGGAAAAGCAAGGAAAAGAAGTAGTAGGAAGTTAACCAAGGAGAACTAGCAGAGCTGCCAGGTGAAATATATCAGAACCAGCCAATTACACAGGCAGCAGACTAGCCCAGCCCAGCCCAGCACTTTAAACTCTGCAAACAGCAGTCTCCTCTGTTTTTTCCCAAGAACTCTGCAACACTACAGTATACAAAGAGTGAAAACTTAAAAAGCTTAAGTCAGACAAAATGTTAGGGGCTGCTCTTGCTGTCATAAACCAACATGTGCAAGGTACTGAGGGTGGTGATGTTGTGAATACTGCTGAGCAACCCACAGTGAGGAGACGAAGAAGAGTGTACAGACATAGGGTAACCTACCAGGGAATACATGAGCTGGAGATAGTGGAGCCCTATAGGGTGGACAGAGACCTCCTGCAGCAAATTGTTGAGCTGTGCCGGCCACGCCTCACACACAGAACCAACAGAGGGTAACCCATCCCAGTGGATACCAAGGTATGTGTTGGCCTAAAAATACTAGCTACAGGTACCTTCCAGAGACCAACTGGTAATATGATGGGGATTTCACAGGCATCAGCCTCCAGGGTACTGCACCAGCTCCTGGATGCCATGTCAGCACATGTTGGTGAGCACGTATATTTCTCCAATTCCCATGAGGCATTGGCCAGCAATATGCGTCTTTTCCACCAAATAGCAGAATACCCTGAGGTAGTGGGTGCAATAGACTGCACGCACATACACATCAAAGCACCACCCAGTGAGCGGGGTAGGGTCTACATCAACTGCAAGGGCTTCCCTCCATCAACTGCCAGGTCATGTGTGATGTTCAGGGCATAATAATGAATGTGTATGCTGGCTGCCCTGGAAGCTATCATGATTCCCACATCTGGCATCTGGCATCTGACACAGCTGTACCAGAGATTTGCCAATGGGGACATCCCTGATGGTCACCTAGTGGGGGATGCTGGATACGCATTGGAGCCGTGGCTGATGACACCCATCAGAAATGCACACACACCCGAACAAGAACTCCATAATGAGGCACATGCACAAAAAAAGAAACATTGTTGAGTGTATGTTCGGGATGCTCAAGTCATGGTTCCAGTGCCTGGACACATCTGGTGGAGCCTTGTGGTACTCAACAACTACATGTACCCAAATTGTCATGGTATGTGCCATGCTACACAATATGATCCTGTGAAAACAGCTGCAGCAGGAACAGCATGGGGCAGGCCCAAACAGCCCCCCACCATTGCAAAGGGCTGCACAGGCACAGTGTGACTCAGAGGAGGAACAACCTGAGCCTGCCCCAGTAGGCAGAAGGAGGCGTGACCAGTATGCCCTGGCCTTGGCAAAGAGGCAATGCATAGCACATACACTGACTCAGTAGGAACCCTGGAAATGACACCTCTCTCTGACTCGCACATACAGTAAAAGGGATGCCTAACTTGACACTACCTGTTTTCAAACATGTATAGGGAGTGTACTATGTGCATCCGACATAGGCAGCCCTGCAGCACCACCTGAGGCATGAGTGCCCTATTTTAAGCAATATAAAGCACTGCTATGCACATTTTACCAGTATTAAGCATATTTAAATACAATTGCGCATAGCTGTGTACCACGGTAACCAGCGCAACATCGGGCAATGTTGAGCAATGTTGGGCAAAGTCGGGCAAAGCTGGGCAAAGTTAAGCAAAGTCAGGTAAACACGCTCACACCTGCTTTACTGTTCCTTAAGTAGTCTGGTCTGCCCAGCAGGAAAATAAAAAGCAGTGACAGGGCTCAAACTCAGGATACTGTGCACTATAGTCACAGTACTGAACCACTAAGCCATGACAGCATTTCACTGGCACAGACACAACTTAACTCACTCACACATACCAGTTGGGGGGGTCACATACCTAACAGTCACAGCCAGCAGGACAATTGTAGACAAATGCAAACACAAACAAATGCTGTATCATGGCCTCTGAAGATGCATATGAGTAACCTCCCCCCAGGCCTATGCAGACAGATAGCAGGCCAGGCAGTGTGATGTGGGTTGGGTAGGCTCTGAAGTCACATACTAATATGCGTGTAATTGGAAGCTAAGGTCTGTAGTACAGTGGTATGCTTGAAGCCAGTATGATAAGCAACAGTACAGACTGAAATGGAGTACCTGACATAGCAGTGCAGGCCTAGCAAATGTGTATAAGTGTCAGGTGAACCCCTCATCCTATGTACACCCACAGTAGCAATCAGGTGTGCCCCCCGGGTAGAAATGTACAAATAATAGCTGTCCCCACTGTATGTAGAGATGTTGATAAATCTATGAAAAGTGACTCATGGAAGCCCTGCAGGCACACCATGCTTCCTGTCAATGTACAATACAAAGGTGAGCCCTGAAGTAAAACGCGACTTGATTTTCACACACATATAGTGTATATGCTCATACTGGGCATGCTCACACACTTACACAAATTTAGCAAATTTCAGTCAGAAACATACTGAAAGGTCATACTGGGGATGTTCACACACTTAGGCCATGTCTGAGTACAGCAGTGGGCCACACATATCTGGCTGTTGCAGTTCTTACTCCAGACACTTGTCACCAATCACCAATCCTGCCTTGTGCACACACTAATATGAAAACAGACCCATATAATATATTGGACACCTGTCATAATCAAACTATGTACTTCAGTATCATCAAGAAACAATGTGCACTCCTAACATTATCCAAGCCATGGTCAAAGAGTCCATAGAGAACCATGAAGCTTTCTTTTGCTATGTCATAAATATCAATGTAAACTCATATATGTTCTGAGTCAGTGCAATCTGTAAATGTATACACATACATGACTGACATTGCCAACATCTTGTCAGACAGGTTCATACATATTTACCCCCTTCTCACTGACAAAAGGGCCCATTATCATACCTGGAGATTGTAAAAACCCAGAAATCACCTACATAATGGTTAAACAGCTCTTTCCAAACCTAAAAACATGGTGTGTATGGGATAACATGGTTTCCCTGGCTATGTCATATGTGAACTCCAAAACAAACAGACCCTGCACCTGAACAGTCTGTTGAGACTCACCATCTGTACAGGATATGAAACTGTTGAATGGGTTACAGCAACATATGGCACACTCCATGAGTGTTGGTGCACAACAGACCATGGGAACTATTGTCTTATAAGGCTAATAAGCCTGATGTGCAAGGCCATGGAGTCCATCATTATGGATCTCATAAACAGAGCTATTGAGAGCCTACAAACACCCAACCCTACCCATTCTGGTTTGGTCAGGGGCAGATCATGGTTCCTAAACCTGCTAGACAATTTTCAAGGCAGTCACCCAGGACATACATCAATGAAATGAGCTACACACGACCTACATAGACCTTGAAAAGCCCTTTTCCAACATCCCACACACATGTCACATCCACAAAATCAACAACCTGTGCATAAACAAGTATGTCATCTGATGGATTGCCAACTGGGGCACAGATAGATCCCACAAGGTAAGAATTGTGGTCTCCTGTTCAAGCTGGTAACAACTGCTGTCCCCCATGGCTCAGTCCTGCGACCCCTCCTGTCTGGTGTATACTTTTCAGAAATGCAGTCAAACACATGAGGGGTATGTTTAGCAAGGTTTGTGGATGACTGCAAAAAGGTTGTCATAATCAATGTTTGGGACAACAGAGACATCCTTAAAAAGGTTCTCAGTCAGACAGATGTGGTGTGAAACTTATGGGCTTGAGCTACAGTCATACAAATACCACATAGGTGCCAACACCCTAAATATGGAGGTAATAATAAGGGATCTATGGACACATGTGGATAGTCATCACTACTTTCAGAAACACATTCACAAAGTGGTTAGAAAATCATGCTAAATATTCCCACAAACTGCCAAGGTCTTTGCATGTAGGTCAAAGGAGGTTCCCTCTTCTCATTAGTCATCAGACCCATTATAGAGTACCACAACACACTTGCGATGAATCTGACTAGGCTCCTTCAGCAGCTGGAAAGGCCACTGGCGTACCTCAACAAGAGCATTACTGGCCTCAAACAGTTGTCCCATGCAACAAGACTGAATTTAACTCAATCTGTACTCTGTTGCATACTGTCTACTCAGGTGATCTCTGCCCAACAGACAGGTCCATGTCCAGTGCAGAACTGATGTACATGTGCTATCTGAAGTAACTCTAAGCTCACTCTCCTACATGGTCTAGGGATATCATCATCACAACAATAAATAGAACATGTTGGAGGGATACATTACTAACTCACAGACTTCCCTTTCTTTGGAACAGGCTCCCTCCCAACCTACATTAAGCTGAGTCCCTCACTCACACTCTTCCAGAGGAGCCTTGATGAGTGTATGTGAAACTGAACGGTCACACCATGGATCACTTCATCAGCTCTGCTACACAGAGGCCTAGGGAACTAACTCCATGGGTAGTGATAGCTACACATTCTGGCGATACTAATATATGCCTTCAAGCAGATAGCCTATTACCTACCGATATATATATATATATATATATAGGGGGAACACAGTATAATAAGCCAAAGATGGATGGGCAGAGATGTGTGTAAGAGGGTGACCATGATATGGAGCCATCCAGGACTGTCCCACTCAGCACACATCCCAATGGCACAAAAGACATGAGGTGTACATCTCACCCAGTGTACATAACAGCCACCAGTATATGTAAGCATTACAGTGTATGTGGTCCATGTGCCTGCTGTACAACATGACGGTACAATGAAGTACACATCTACTATCTGTAGACATGTACCTGTCACATAGTCTACTACATACCTATGAACCTATCTACAATAAGGCATATGTTAGCCTAGGCAAGTTGTGCAGCTTTCACCACTCCATTGGGTAGTCTCCCAAGCCCTCATTCTAATGGTTAGTACCCTAAGCCCCTTTCTAGTGGGGTTGCTGATGTGATGCCTGGCATGAATTGTCTGTTTCCCATCCACTCATCAAGGTTCCTATTGAAGAGTGTCAGCAAAGGGCTCTGTCTGATGTACATTGGGACTCTGTTCCACAGTAAGGCAAGTGTCTGGGATGGTACTGTATCCCACCAGCATGTTGTATTCATTGTTGTGATGAGGTTCATATCCCTGGAGTGTGTAGGGTGACTCAATTTTGCTATCTGTAGATGGAGCATGCTCAGAAGTTATGTGTTGGACATGACTCTCTATGTTAGGTAGAGTGTGCCTCTGCGTAGGCGGTACACAACGAAGAACAGATTTAGTTTTACCAGTTGTGTTGCATAACACAACTGTTTGAGGCCAGTAATCCTCCTGTTGAGGTACCTCTGTGGTCTCTACAGCTACTGGATATGCATAGTCGAGTACATCCAAAATGGTGCATTGTACTCAATGATGGGTCTGATGACTTAAGAGTAGAGGGCCACCACTACCTCTTTGGATTCTGATGCAAACCCTTTGTTGATTAGGTGGGATACATAAGATTTCCCAATCACTTTGGCAACATGGTTGTCAAAGGAAAGATGACTATCTACTTGTGTTCCCAGATACCTTATTACCTTGTCAGTTTTAAGGGGGTAACACCTATGTGGTAGTTTGTGTGTACTTTGTTTTCACCAAAGGGGATCACTATGCATTCCTCCACATTGAGCTTGAGGCCATGATTCTAACACCACACATCTGTCTCGTAGAGTCCCTTCTGGAGAATATTTGTGTCATCCGGGGAATCTATTATGGCAAACACTTTACAGTTCCCAGCAAACTTAGTCAACCACAACCCTCCTGTGTTGGCATGTACATTTGAGAAGTCTATACCAAACAGGAGGGACCCCAGGGCTGAACCCTGGGGGACACCAGTTATTGTTGTTGTAGAGTCTGACATGTAGCCAACAACTCTTAATTTGTGGGATCTATCTGTGAGCCAGTTTGCAATCCATCTTGTGATGTATGGATTCATGCCCAGGTTGGTGAGTTCATCTATGATACCTGACTGGGGAATGGTGTCAAAGGCTATAGTGAGGTATAGGTAGGCTGTGTTGAGCTTATTTCAATCATCTGTAGCCTGGGTAACAGTCTCAAAGAAATCCACCCAGTTCAGGAGGCGTGATCTGCATATGATGAAGCCAAACTGCGTGTGCTCAACTGTATGAAGGTTCACAATCTCTTTATTGTTTACTTCCATTATTGGCTCCAACACCTTAAAGATCAGACTCTTCAGGCTCATAGAGCATGAATGCCAAGGGGGTTTTGTGGCCCCACCCCTGTGGAGTGTGAAGAACATTGCTGTGCAACATTCTATGGGTACATATCCTGTACAGAGCATGTAGAGAGAGGTGTAGGTATCCTTGATGAATATGGATACATCCCTACCCTATGTGCTATGATCCAGGTCCTGATGCTGGAAGGTATGGAATGAGTTGTATCCTGGTAGTGCTCATGTGCTCTCTGGAGCCTTGAACTAGGATTCTGTTACAGCACAGATATCAATATTCTCCATACTGAGATGTGCCTCAAGTGTGTGCATCTGGAGGCTGAGACTGATGGCAATGAGTAGCATTTAGCTAACTTTGTGGTTATTTGTGTTGGTTATGGGGTTTGTTTTGTCCTGAGTGACTGGTGGTCCACACCAGAAGTCAATGCCTCATTGGTCCCATCTGTCCATAAGCTAATTACCCTACATATCCACATTCTGGACCCCCCCCCCCATTAAGGAAACCATGTTAAAAATGTCTCCAAAGCCAACTTCATGCTTCTTAAGACAGAAGTGCTGAACTTCAGGACACCCATGCAGATGGACAATACTGTTACGACTACTGAATCTTTCACAATTGCACTTTATAAGCACTTACATGAGTGCATGCATCGTGCTATCCTAAACAGAACCAAGATGCTATCCTCCAAGAAAAGGAAGCCATTCTGGTGGTCCCATGCCATAAACAAACTGCACAACAGAGGAAGAAACTGTTGCAAAAGAAGGTAAAATCCCATGAGTGGAGGAGCTCCCTGGTCAGCCTGAGGAAGAAGCTGCGATCCCTGATAAAATCCTCCAAAGCTAGTTACAAAAACAAAGTCGACACTGATTCTAAAGACAACCACAAAGCATTCTATAGCTATGTCAAGAATCTCAATGGCAACACTCAGATCTGCTCTGAGTTACAGCACAATGGCACTAAATATACAATCCCAACTGATATTGCCAACAGCCTGGCAGATAGGATCAGTGCTAACTTTACCCCTCTCACTGACAAAAGGGCCCATTATCATACCTGGAGATTGTAAAAACCCAGAAATCACCTACATAATGGTTAAACAGCTCTTTCCAAACCTAAAAACATGGTGTGTATGGGATAACATGGTTTCCCTGGCTATGTCATATGTGAACTCCAAAACAAACAGACCCTGCACCTGAACAGTCTGTTGAGACTCACCATCTGTACAGGATATGAAACTGTTGAATGGGTTACAGCAACATATGGCACACTCCATGAGTGTTGGTGCACAACAGACCATGGGAACTATTGTCTTATAAGGCTAATAAGCCTGATGTGCAAGGCCATGGAGTCCATCATTATGGATCTCATAAACAGAGCTATTGAGAGCCTACAAACACCCAACCCTACCCATTCTGGTTTGGTCAGGGGCAGATCATGGTTCCTAAACCTGCTAGACAATTTTCAAGGCAGTCACCCAGGACATACATCAATGAAATGAGCTACACGACCTACATAGACCTTGAAAAGCCCTTTTCCAACATCCCACACACATGTCACATCCACAAAATCAACAACCTGTGCATAAACAAGTATGTCATCTGATGGATTGCCAACTGGGGCACAGATAGATCCCACAAGGTAAGAATTGTGGTCTCCTGTTCAAGCTGGTAACAACTGCTGTCCCCCATGGCTCAGTCCTCGACCCCTCCTGTCTGGTGTATACTTTTCAGAAATGCAGTCAAACACATGAGGGGTATGTTTAGCAAGGTTTGTGGATGACTGCAAAAAGGTTGTCATAATCAATGTTTGGGACAACAGAGACATCCTTAAAAGGTTCTCAGTCAGACAGATGTGGTGTGAAACTTATGGGCTTGAGCTACAGTCATACAAATACCACATAGGTGCCAACACCCTAAATATGGAGGTAATAATAAGGGATCTATGGACACATGTGGATAGTCATCACTACTTTCAGAAACACATTCACAAAGTGGTTAGAAAATCATGCTAAATATTCCCACAAACTGCCAAGGTCTTTGCATGTAGGTCAAAGGAGGTTCCCTCTTCTCATTAGTCATCAGACCCATTATAGAGTACCACAACACACTTGCGATGAATCTGACTAGGCTCCTTCAGCAGCTGGAAAGACCACTGACGTACCTCAACAAGAGCATTACTGGCCTCAAACAGTTGTCCCATGCAACAAGACTGAATTTAACTCAATCTGTACTCTGTTGCATACTGTCTACTCAGGTGATCTCTGCCCAACAGACAGGTCCATGTCCAGTGCAGAACTGATGTACATGTGCTATCTGAAGTAACTCTAAGCTCACTCTCCTACATGGTCTAGGGATATCATCATCACAACAATAAATAGAACATGTTGGAGGGATACATTACTAACTCACAGACTTCCCTTTCTTTGGAACAGGCTCCCTCCCAACCTACATTAAGCTGAGTCCCTCACTCACACTCTTCCAGAGGAGCCTTGATGAGTGTATGTGAAACTGAACGGTCACACCATGGATCACTTCATCAGCTCTGCTACACAGAGGCCTAGGGAACTAACTCCATGGGTAGTGATAGCTACACATTCTGGCGATACTAATATATGCCTTCAAGCAGATAGCCTATTACCTACCGATATATATATATATATATATATAGGGGGAACACAGTATAATAAGCCAAAGATGGATGGGCAGAGATGTGTGTAAGAGGGTGACCATGATATGGAGCCATCCAGGACTGTCCCACTCAGCACACATCCCAATGGCACAAAAGACATGAGGTGTACATCTCACCCAGTGTACATAACAGCCACCAGTATATGTAAGCATTACAGTGTATGTGGTCCATGTGCCTGCTGTACAACATGACGGTACAATGAAGTACACATCTACTATCTGTAGACATGTACCTGTCACATAGTCTACTACATACCTATGAACCTATCTACAATAAGGCATATGTTAGCCTAGGCAAGTTGTGCAGCTTTCACCACTCCATTGGGTAGTCTCCCAAGCCCTCATTCTAATGGTTAGTACCCTAAGCCCCTTTCTAGTGGGGTTGCTGATGTGATGCCTGGCATGAATTGTCTGTTTCCCATCCACTCATCAAGGTTCCTATTGAAGAGTGTCAGCAAAGGGCTCTGTCTGATGTACATTGGGACTCTGTTCCACAGTAAGGCAAGTGTCTGGGATGGTACTGTATCCCACCAGCATGTTGTATTCATTGTTGTGATGAGGTTCATATCCCTGGAGTGTGTAGGGTGACTCAATTTTGCTATCTGTAGATGGAGCATGCTCAGAAGTTATGTGTTGGACATGACTCTCTATGTTAGGTAGAGTGTGCCTCTGCGTGGGCGGTACACAACGAAGAACAGATTTAGTTTTACCAGTTGTGTTGCATAACACAACTGTTTGAGGCCAGTAATCCTCCTGTTGAGGTACCTCTGTGGTCTCTACAGCTACTGGATATGCATAGTCGAGTACATCCAAAATGGTGCATTGTACTCAATGATGGGTCTGATGACTTAAGAGTAGAGGGCCACCACTACCTCTTTGGATTCTGATGCAAACCCTTTGTTGATTAGGTGGGATACATAAGATTTCCCAATCACTTTGGCAACATGGTTGTCAAAGGAAAGATGACTATCTACTTGTGTTCCCAGATACCTTATTACCTTGTCAGTTTTAAGGGGGTAACACCTATGTGGTAGTTTGTGTGTACTTTGTTTTCACCAAAGGGGATCACTATGCATTCCTCCACATTGAGCTTGAGGCCATGATTCTAACACCACACATCTGTCTCGTAGAGTCCCTTCTGGAGAATATTTGTGTCATCCGGGGAATCTATTATGGCAAACACTTTACAGTTCCCAGCAAACTTAGTCAACCACAACCCTCCTGTGTTGGCATGTACATTTGAGAAGTCTATACCAAACAGGAGGGACCCCAGGGCTGAACCCTGGGGGACACCAGTTATTGTTGTTGTAGAGTCTGACATGTAGCCAACAACTCTTAATTTGTGGGATCTATCTGTGAGCCAGTTTGCAATCCATCTTGTGATGTATGGATTCATGCCCAGGTTGGTGAGTTCATCTATGATACCTGACTGGGGAATGGTGTCAAAGGCTATAGTGAGGTATAGGTAGGCTGTGTTGAGCTTATTTCAATCATCTGTAGCCTGGGTAACAGTCTCAAAGAAATCCACCCAGTTCAGGAGGCGTGATCTGCATATGATGAAGCCAAACTGCGTGTGCTCAACTGTATGAAGGTTCACAATCTCTTTATTGTTTACTTCCATTATTGGCTCCAACACCTTAAAGATCAGACTCTTCAGGCTCATAGAGCATGAATGCCAAGGGTTTTGTGGCCCCACCCCTGTGGAGTGTGAAGAACATTGCTGTGCAACATTCTATGGGTACATATCCTGTACAGAGCATGTAGAGAGAGGTGTAGGTATCCTTGATGAATATGGATACATCCCTACCCTATGTGCTATGATCCAGGTCCTGATGCTGGAAGGTATGGAATGAGTTGTATCCTGGTAGTGCTCATGTGCTCTCTGGAGCCTTGAACTAGGATTCTGTTACAGCACAGATATCAATATTCTCCATACTGAGATGTGCCTCAAGTGTGTGCATCTGGAGGCTGAGACTGATGGCAATGAGTAGCATTTAGCTAACTTTGTGGTTATTTGTGTTGGTTATGGGGTTTGTTTTGTCCTGAGTGACTGGTGGTCCACACCAGAAGTCAATGCCTCATTGGTCCCATCTGTCCATAAGCTAATTACCCTACATATCCACATTCTGGACCCCCATTAAGGAAACCATGTTAAAAATGTCTCCAAAGCCAACTTCATGCTTCTTAAGACAGAAGTGCTGAACTTCAGGACACCCATGCAGATGGACAATACTGTTACGACTACTGAATCTTTCACAATTGCACTTTATAAGCACTTACATGAGTGCATGCATCGTGCTATCCTAAACAGAACCAAGATGCTATCCTCCAAGAAAAGGAAGCCATTCTGGTGGTCCCATGCCATAAACAAACTGCACAACAGAGGAAGAAACTGTTGCAAAAGAAGGTAAAATCCCATGAGTGGAGGAGCTCCCTGGTCAGCCTGAGGAAGAAGCTGCGATCCCTGATAAAATCCTCCAAAGCTAGTTACAAAAACAAAGTCGACACTGATTCTAAAGACAACCACAAAGCATTCTATAGCTATGTCAAGAATCTCAATGGCAACACTCAGATCTGCTCTGAGTTACAGCACAATGGCACTAAATATACAATCCCAACTGATATTGCCAACAGCCTGGCAGATAGGATCAGTGCTAACTTTACCCCCCTCTCACCCATGAAAGAGCACATCTCTATACCGGAAGAATGCAAAGTTGCTATCATCATGGCTGCACAGGTAAAAACCACTCTCCAAAGCCAGGAACACAGCATCCATGGGACCAGATTACATCCCAGGCTGCATTCTACATGAACTACAGAACAAACTGGCATCACACCTATGTACCATGTTCAATCATAACCTCACCTCAGGCTTTGTGCCTGTTGAATGTCACACAGCGACAGTTATCCCACTACACAAGGGGGGAGCCACCACGGACCCCAGGAACTAGTGCCACATTAGCCTGATGAGCCTGGTCTGCAAGGCCATGGAATGTATCATCATGGAACTTATAAACAAAGACATTGGTAATCTCCAAACTCTGGACCACAACAATTTTTGGTTTGTAAAACACAGATCATGTTTCCTAAACCTGATAGACTTCTTTGAAGCAGTCTCCAAAGTCGTAGACAAGGGTAAGGTGGTTCGCACAGCCTATCTAGATCTTGCCATGGCTTTTGACACCATCCCCAGCTCTGGAATTCTGGATAAACCCACTAAACTAGGTACAAATCCCTATGTCACAACATGGGTTGCCAACTGGCTCACTGACAAAACCCACACTGTGAAAGTAGCAGACTCTAAGTCCGACTTTGGACCAGTGATAAGTAGAGTACCACAGGGTTCAGTCCTGGGTCCTGTCCTGTTTGGTATTTACTTCCCTGAAGTATAGGTTAACATGGAAGGGCTCTGGCTAATGAAGTTCCCAGATGACTGCAAACTAGGAGCCATAATAGAGACTACTAATGATGTGGACATCCTACAAAAGGGCCTCACTGAGACAGATGCCTGGTGTCAAAGCCATGGCCTCAAGCTCAATGCCAAAAAGTGCATTGTCATCCCCTTTGGTAAAAACCTGTACCCATGAACTACAACATAGGTGGTAGTATACTTAACACCGAAAGTGTGATAAGAGACCTTGGGACACAGGTGGACAATAGACTCTCCTTTGATAATCACATCACCACAGTAGTCAGGAAATCCTTCTACATGGCACACCTCATCACAAAAGGTGTCTCATGCTGAATAAAAGAGGCCATTGTCCCCCTCTACTCATCACTCATTAGAGCCATTATAGAGTACAATGCCTCTTTTGCTATGTACCTTAAAAGACATCTACAACAACTGGAAAGCCTGAAGAAATACCTCACAAAGAGGATTAGCAGCCTCAAATACATGCCATACATAGACCGTCTCAAAACACTCCAGCTTTACTCTGTCGCATATCGCCTACTCAGAGGTGATCTCTGCCTAACATACAAAGCTATGTCAAACACAGAACTGTTGGACATGCTCCACTTAAAGAAATCCCAATCCCCCTGAGCGACGGCCCCAAAACCCAGACTGAAATACAAAAGGAGGGGATGTATCCAATTCCATAAAGGATACCCACACCTCCAGGTTAGTGGCACAGCACGAGGCCTTGGAGAGCATGCAAGTGCAACTAACATTGGGCAACGCTGCTTATCAGATTGTAGCCTGTTACAGATCACAAACCTTGTCTCAGGGCCCTCACTCAGTATTCCTGAGAACACTGGGAAATATAAAGGTCCTACCAAACACCACGATATGAGGAGATTTCAACTACCCAAACATTGAATGGGAGAATTACTCGAGTACAAAGTCCTTTGCCAATGCTTCCTAGAGTTTATAAATTCAAACGGCCTGGAACAGCTGGTCACCATGCCCACTAGAGGTGACAACATACTGGACCTGATCATCACCAACATGGGGGATCAGTGTTCCACACCAGAGGTAAACCCCTCGTTGGTAATATCAGACATTAAGTAATCACACTGGACATCCACATCCCGAGCCCTACCGTCAATGAAACCACTGTGAAAAACTTTTCAAAAGCAAACTTCACACTTCTCAAGACCGAAGTGGAAAGTTTCAAAGCACTCTTGCTACAGGATAATGCTATCCAATAAGCAGAATCCTTTGCAAATGCATTCTGTGAGCATCTACAGGGATGCATGGATCGAGTCATCCCAATTAAAACCAAGACTCACCCCTCCAAAAAGAAGAAACCAATCTGGTGGTCCTTGCCCATAAATAAGCTATACAACAGAAGGAGGAAACTAACACGATAGAGCAAAATTCCAAACAGGAAATGCAGCACTGATCATTATTAGCAAGAAACTACGATCACTCATAAAATAATCCAAGTCCAGTTTCTAAAGAAAAATTGCCAAGGAATCTAAAGATAACCACAAAGCCTTCTTTAGTTATATCAAATATTTAGGTGGCAACTCTCAGATATGCTTTCAGCTACTGCAAAATGGCAAAAAATACACTGAACCAACTGACATTGCCAACATCCTGGTGGACAAGTTCAGTAAAAACTTCACCCCCCCTCACCCCCAAAAGGGCCCGAATCCATCCCAGAAGAATACAGAGCCCCAGACTTCTCCAAAGCTAAGAACACAGCATCAATGAGACTGGATGGTGTCCCAGGCTGCATCTTACACAAGCTCCAAAAGGAACTAAACCCTCACCTACATTCAGTGTTCAGACTCAACCTTACCACAGGCTATGTACCCAATGAATGGCATACAGCAACAGTTATCCCGCTCCACAAAGGTGGTGCCACAACAGAACCTGGGAACTGTTCTCCTATAAGCCTACCCAGCCTGGTCTGCAAAGCTATGGAGCAAATTATCATGGAACTCATAAACAGAGATATTGGGAACCTCCAGACACTAGACTCTACCCAATTCGGCTTTGTTAAAGGCAGATCCTGCCTCCTAAACCTAGTTGACTTCTTTGAAACAGTTACCAAGGCCATAGATGAAGGAAAAGCAGTCCACACAGCCTACCTGGACCTCACTAAGGCCTTCAACACCATTCCCCACTCTGGCATCATAGACAAGCTTACCAGCTTGAACATTTACCCCTATGTCACAAGATGGGTGGGCAACTGGCTCACGGATAGAACACACATGGTCAGAGTTGTGGGTGCCATATCCAACTCTAAACCAGTCACAAGTGGCATCCTACAGGTCTTGGTCCTGGGACCCCTCCTGTTCAGTATATACTTCTCTGAGCTGCAGGCAAGCATGGGAGGACTATGGCTAACCAAGTTCACAGATGACTGCAAACTGGGGACCATAATTGACTCTCCATCTGACACAGACATTCTCCAGAAGGGTCATACAGAGACAGATACCTGGTGTCAAAACAATGGCCTCAAGCTGAATGCCAAAAAATGCATAGTCATCCCCTTTGGATAAAATGAAGTGCCCACAAATTACCACATAGGTGGCAATCCAGTAGGTATGGAAAATGTAATTAGGGACCTGGGGACCCAGGTAGATAGTAAACTCTCCTTTGATAATCACATTGCCAAAGTGTTTATAAATTCCTTCTATGTAGGCTACCTAATGTCACCTAATGTAACCCACTTTGTCAAGTCTGATGATGTCACCATCCTACAAATATACCTGTGGAAAAGAGAACCCTCAGTAATGTGATTAGCATGTCATATCAATGCATACTACTGTAGAATCATAATGTAGTTAGGTAGGGGGCTGAATCTTGCACATGCCGAGTGTGTGTGTGTTTCTCCCCCTTGGAAAGGCATAACCTTGTAGGAAACTACTCACACACCTTAAAAGTGGTATAGTCATCTTTGTTAAGTCTGATGATGTCACCATCCTACAAATATACCTGTGGAAAAAAGATCACCCATAATGTGTGTAGTGTGTTGTGTAAATGCATGCTACCATAGAATCATAATGTAGTTAAGTATGTGTTTGAATCTTGCACTTGCCGACTGTGTGTGTATCTCCCTGGAGCAAAGTGACCTTTTTGGAGACTACTGACACACCTTAAAAGTGGCATAGTCATCTTTGTCAAGTCTGATGATGTCACCATCCTACAAATATGCCTGTGGAAAACAAATTTCCAGTAATGTGTATAGCATGTCATGTAAATGTGTGCTGCTGTAGTATTATAATGTAATTAGGTAGGGGTTTGAATCATGCACTTTTCCAAGTGTGTGCATGTTTCCCTGGAGAGAAGCAACCTTTTTGGAGACTAATCACACACCTTAAAAGTGGTATAGTCATCTTTGTCAAGTCTGATGATGTCACCATACTACAAATATTCCTGTGGAAAGAAGAAATCTCAGTAATGTGTATATCATGTCGTGTAAATGCGTTCTGCTGTAGTATCATAATGTAGTTAGGAAGGAGTTTGAATCTTGCATTTGCTGACTGTGTGCATGTGCTCCAGGTGTGTGACACTGTTGGTCAATGTGGAATGGGTTTTGCTTTTTCTAGTGTATGACATATCACAATGACAACTGCATGTGCATTACACATGTAAGGTAGCTGTGGGGCAAATACATATACATACATGTGACTTCAATATTTCATAGGTGGGTACTCTGCTTTCTCCATGAATGCATCTATCTTTGCCAGAGCATGCTGGCGCTTTCCAGACCTTAATTCACTTCTGTATGCTTGTGACAAGCTTAACCACTGCAGTGATCCCTGGGCTACGTCATCCGTTTCACATCCACTCATCACGGTTTCTATTGAATAGTGTGAGTGAGGGTTTATGCTTGAGGTATATTTGAAACCTGTTCAAAAGCAAGCAAAGTCTGGCAAAGATGACTAATCATTATAGTTGTGCAACAACCTCTGTGAATCTGCATGCAAACCCTTTATTGCTTATGTGCTCCACAGAGGGATTTCCAAAAGCCTTTGGTAATGTGATTATCAAAGGAGAGATGACTTAACACATGGCTCTATGTATTCATTAGTACATGTTCCACATTTTGGGGGCTACTACCTATGTAATACTCTGGGGATACTTTGTTTTGTAAAAGTGGATAACTATGCTTTCTTTGGCTTTTAGCTTTACAGCATGAGATTGACACCAGGTATCTGTATGATACCCTTTTGGAGGATGTGTGTGTCATCAGGAGAATGAAGTATAGTCCACAGTATGCATTGTCATCAAACGTGGGCAGACATATTCCTACTGTGTTTGCTTGTACCTAAGAAAGCTATATGCCAAACAGGAGTGGTCCCAGGATTGAGTGCAGTTGAATACCAGTTGTTACTGGCATAGAATAGTACATGGAGGCTGCAAATGTTACTGTGTGTCCTACATCTGTGCATCAGTTGTCAAGCCATCATCTAACAATAGTTTATGGGCAGGCTGTTGAGGTTATGTATAATACCAGAATGTGGGATGGGTATGAATTGCTGGTGAGCTATAGCTTGGCTGGGTTAACCTCCACTCCCTCACCTAAAGCCTTGTTGACTGGCTTGAAGTTTACTAGGTGTAGGAGCCATGATCTGGCCTTTAGAGAACCTAAGTGGGTATGGTGCAGTGTTTGCAGGTTCATAATGTCTCTGTTAATGAGTTCCATAATGGTGTGCTCCATAGCCTTCCAGATAACATTTGTCTGGCTTATAGGGTGAGAGTTTCCAGGACTTGTTGTAGTTCTACCCTTAATCAATTTATGTTAACATTTGCACTGGGTGTGATGAGGGTGGACAGGTTTAAGAATAAAGTATATTAGAGTGTAAGGCCAGGTTTGAAGGTTAGTAGACAAAGCCAGATAGGCAGGATTAAGTTGGTTTGTACATGTGCTGAGGAGGGATGCAGAGTATATTGTGAAATAGATGCTAAGGATGAAGCTGCCAGGTTACAGGAAAAGAGGAGTGCCTAAAATGAGGTTTATGGCTGTGGTGAGAGAGGACATGCAGGTGGATGGTGTGACAGCACAAGATGCAGAGGGCAGGAAGACATGGAAACAGATGATGTACTGTGGCGACCCCTAATAGGAGCAACCAAAAGGAGAAGAAGATGTTGTAGCTCAACCCTTGTGGACTGTGAACACCATTACCGTACGTCATTCCACATGTATGTAACCTGTATAGAGGCTCCATCTGGACAGAGCGTTTAAGTGAGTGGTGGCTTCATATGTCAGCTTGTGTATGACACAGCCAGGGACACTGTCCAGTACCATTGCCACTGTGGTGTGTACCTTGTTAAAGAGATGTTTTAACTAGAGTGTCTGTGAATCATCAGGTAGTACATTCTGCAGGTCTGGAAATGTGGCCCTTGTATAGTGACAGGGTGGTGAAATCCGCATTCAAACTGTCTGACAAGGAATTGGTAAAGTCAGTGAGATAAGTGTACTTTGTAACCATTTACATTAACTGTGACCCAATCTGAGATCCCCCTGTAGATTATGAACAACAGTAAAGAAAGCTTTAGTGTTGTCTTTGGAATCATTGCCATTTTGTATTTTGAAGCTTGCCTTGTATGTTTACTGAGGGATTGAATTTTCCCAATGATACTGATCAGAGAGGTTATCCCTTCTTGGTATGTAACTCTTTTTTGGTATAACATCACACCTTCTATTATATATTTAGTTTATGGCAGGGGTCCATGAGACTAATGCACTTTTACTGTATAAGTGAGAATTTCTTGTGTTTGTGATAGCACAGTCCATGCAACCCTGTAGGTGAACAGTGTGCATTAATACAGGATTATGCAGCTGGGACAGTGTTAACCTTAGTAATGCAAACCAATGACAGATAGTAACAACAGCATCACCCACAGCACAGTGTCAACCCGTGTCATACACACACATGCGTACTCAAGTTCCACAATGTGTGTAGTACAATGCATACTGGCCACCAATAGAAACTATGGAGTGTTAATAATGGCCAATACAGGGCATGTTACCCTGCCCATGTGTCCAATATGCATGTACATGCAGACAGTGCACCCCCACCATGTTCACAAATGTACACCTGCAAACTTGTGCTGCACACACCCCACACTTACTGTCCACTGTATAACACATGCTGACACAACTACACACATCAGCCAAGTGGCACATGGGCAAACAAAACACAATTGGAATAAACACTGGTGTGAACAATACACCATTGCTAATTACAGCTTTAATGCATCATGCCTGCTCAGCTACACCTTCAAGGATATCACTACACTTTACTGCTGACAACATGTTACACATTCAACCATTGCTATACTTTATCAGTCACCCTGTGCATCAGCACCATGTTAGCCTGTTCCTGCATCAATGTTACAGATAACAGGAGGTGGCACAGGTTTCATCATATGCACAGGGTGTGTTGTTGGTTTGCCAGAGGCCTACACTGAGCCATACAATTGACATGTGTGTGTGAGTGTGTGTGTGTGAGAGCCATGAGTACTGTTATGGGCCAATGTTGATGTAATGTGTGTGGGTATGTGTTTGCCCTAAGTTTCTGGTTTATGTGTGTGTGTCTGCATGCACACAGTTCCAACATGTGGCTGCCATATACGGCGATTTGTGGGACAGCTAAAGACTGTACCTGGCAGGCTTTACAGATCACCATCTCTGGCCATGGATATGGACCCTGTGCCTGGCAGGGGTGCTACAGACAGTATCAGGTACTAATCCAGACTGAGTACTATCCAAAGTGATTGACATATGTCCACTGGATCCAAGTCCCTGCTGGGACTGGCCAGAGCCACGTGCATGTGGTCTTCTAGGATGGTCTATAGATAACCCCCCCAACATTGCTGGGGCTGATACTGGCACTATGGGAGCAGATGTGACTTGCTGGACATCCACAGTGATGTCTCAACCGTCCTGCACTGTCCTGACACATGGACATGACATTGTGGAGGACATCCAATGTCTCACCCCAACACCTATCAATGACCTCAGTGTAATTACATATGGCACCTGCTAGGTCACAGATACTGTCATTTACAGAGGTGTTATGAGCCCTCTGTGCCCTTAGTCCCTGTCTGGTGTACCGCTCAATTCGTGCCTGTGCCTCCATGACAGCCTGGAACATGTGTGTGGTTGAAAGAGTTGTGGAATGTCTGCCAGGGGTATGATGACCAGCAGTGCTCTGATGATAACTCCTGGGCATCTGCCTATGTGGTACCATTCCAGACATCTGGCTATGGCTGTTGTTTCCTGATACATGTGCCATAGATACCACACTGTCCTGGCCAGTGCCAACTGTACACTGTCCCTCAGCTAAGGGCAATGGTGATGATGGATGTACAGACAGTATGACTGTCTGCATGGATGGGGTGGAGAATTGTGTACTGTCAATTGTTGGCCCAACAACAGACCCTGACAAACCTGCTTGTGCCTCAACACACCTATTCTCATGATCACTATCTGTCTCATTGACATCAGGTTCCCTGCTGTACTCAACCAGCCCCACCTCAGCACCTGTGAGAGGAAAACAGGAAACACACTTTAGGACCTGAACATGATGTCAGGTGACATGCACACATGCACATGCACACATGCACATGCACACATGTGCACATGCACACATGCATACATGCACATGCACACATGCACATGCACACATGCACACACACAAATACACTCCTCCATAAAGCAGACACACACACATACACACACACAACACTAGCATTCTCAGAACATGCACAATAGCAGGTGATGCTGGGGTACAGCATCACAAGCCAAACAGTAATATCACACATGTTGGCATGCAGGACATGTGTTGCTCAACAGCATGCAGTGCAAGTGTAGACAGTCCATGTTACTAACAGTATACATGGCTTTGATGCACGGGTTTTGTTATTAGGTGGTTGGCCTCCCCTTGGAATGCAATGCATACATGGGCACAACATTGCTGTGCAAGTATTCAAAACTTTGTAATGTACTGTGCACCATAACTCACGGGTCTGCATACCATGGCTGGATGTGTATCTGTGTGCCAGATAGGTATCCAGTGCTGATTACAGCCTCTGTGTCTTTAGCAAATAATTGTGGACACACTTTTAGCACATGCATGATGAGTATTCACACAACATCATCAGTGGTGCAAGTATAATTGATGGAATCCCATCCATCCACATACCCAATGTACAGTAGTTATTGTGAGTGTAGATCATATTGTGGACATGCCAGTGTCATCCATGACATGGCATGCCAAAACACAACTGCATATTTAAACATCACACATACCCAATGTGTGTCATATGACCTAGCCACTCAATAGTATCACAAGACATATACGTGTCAGTTGTGCAAATGGTGATTGGTATGCATATTGTTTAGAGGTGCATATGTTTGCACACACACAACACTGAGGTGTATAGCAATGAAAACTATGTGTAGTACTGTGGTTACAATAACTGGATGGGGTATAGTACCATAGGCCATCATCATGAAGCATCATGTGGCCACTCAAGGCTACAAATGTTTCCAAAACCAGCACTAATCATGCTGTGCCGGAATTGTACTACCTTGGCTACATTCACCATTTCAAAACCAGTTGTTACATGGGTTTGTAAGGAGGCCAATAAGGAGCATTCCCTGACATGAATGTGTAGTATGTTGCAGAGTGTTTAAATTCCCCATGATAGGCCTCTACCACTCAGGTATATTATGTCTAATGTGTGGGTGAGATTTTGGATACTGGAGTGCGTCTTTACAGAGGGTTTGTGAATCCTTTATGTGTAGCAAGTTAAAATGCTCTGTTTATGACATAGTTGTGTATGTTATGTGCATGTTGAGTATCAGCTTTGCCTATCCAATGGTCACTACTGTGTAGCCACATTTGTTTGAGATGGTCTGGGTATTGCATGTGTTTGAGGCAGCTAATTACATTAGTGAACTGTGCGTGGTCTTACACCAAACATGCACAGCATGCATTATGGGTAGGTGTGTTACATGTGTACATGGCCTACACCTTAGCTATGACATGCACTTTTTATTTACAATAATAAATGTAGAACACACTCACCAGCATCTGTCCATTGCCTTGATGTCACCCCAGAGGGACCTACATAGAGATGAGACAGTTTGTCAGTGGCCACAACTGTGGCATTGCTACTGTGTGTTTGCAATCTTACAGTAGAACAACAGTTTACATTCACAGGCATACAGCTTATGTTCTAAATGATCAGTATTGCACAACAACAGGCTCCACATCTTCTAACTACACACTCCACATCTCACATATGCATGATCTGCCAATACAGATAACAGTAGTCTACAGATATGCCATGTTACCTGCATGCTCCATATGTGCTTGCTGGGTGGCTTCAACCTCCATCATGGTATATGTCTGCTGCTGTTGTTGTTGGGCAGGTGCCACAAGGCTCAGGATCAGCTCCTCCACTCTAGTGAGGGTAATGGATATTAACACCACCTCCTGTTGCAAGCTGTTGTCTCCGCACGTCAGAATCACACTGACAGGCACGTCTGAGTAGATCACTGTAGTGGTGGCGTACCTGCTCATATGTCCGGTTATGCAGGCCTACCCCATTTACCCTCCTGACAACATCTTGCCACATTGCAGTACGCTCCTGTTGGTCCTGGCTGGTTCATGAGAATATTAGAATGTAGTGCTGAATCATACAGCTAGTGATGATCTCATCTTCAGCACTACTATAGCTGGGATTTCTGCGATATGCCATGATCCCTGGAAGACATAAAGAAAAAATATGTCTGAGCAAGTCATATGGCACATTTAACATTATACAGTACAGATATCACTGAACTGCCATATATAGCAACCTATTACCTAACTGAGAGTGAAACACTTTAACTACCACTTATCACTGCTCACCCCACAACTGCTTGAAAGTGCCTGGCTCACTCTATCTAATGAACCATGTTCTGCACAGCAACAAAATAAAATAACTATATAAGACTATACAAGAGTACCTGGTACACTGTATGCAACACAATGCACCACCTAGCCACAGCAGATATACATCAAGCTGATGTGTAAAGAAATTTATCATCCATCACAATGAGTGTAAGGTCCAGTAAATGTATTACTGTTATACCACACAACTTGTTAATGGCAATCTCGTGGCCAAAATATGTGCACAATTGGGAATATAGGTCGCATATTGCTGTAGTACACTATAAATGTTGCTAGATACGCAGTTATATGTTTTACCACACATATGACAGAGGACATGTTACAGACATACCCACACACACATCAGACATAATTACAGGACACAAAGGTATGGCAACCCAGATAAACTTTACGTGTGTACTATACAGTACTGTGTGTCAGTACTTACAAAACCTTAATCTTGAGGAATGTAATCTGTGATGAATGCAGGGACCACACGTGCAAGCAATGTGGACATACACCATACTTTGCTGTACAGGTCCAGAGCTTAAAGTAGTACTACAGTACACACAGGATTTGGATTCAACATCAGTACCAATCAATAATCATAGATGTAGTGCTTTAGCCTCCAATGACACACCCCAGTTAAAACCAAGGGGCTTAATCACACTGTATGCCATAGCACTTTTTTGCCTAGCAACAGAATACACAGCTTTTGCTGGGATCAAAGCAAGGACCCATAATACCATGACATAAACAGTTTCCCACTAAGCTATCCCACAAATACATATCTTTGATGTATTCACAAACACATTGACCATCACAGTCAGTCAACAGTACAGAGAATCTATTGCAACAAGTAGATGTAGGTGTGTATGAGTATATATGACTCTCTCTCTCTCTATATATATATATATATATATATATATATATATATATATATATGTATATATACATATACACAGCCATTGGTGTACATATACATATATATGTAGGCACATATACATTTCACCTTTCATAGTGGGAATATCAATTATACAAAGGATGTGAGGTGTACAGTAATGTAATAATATCGCACAGTCTTGTGATAAATGCATTGAAAGTGTTCTCAGCCCAGGTAGCTTTAGCAGACCTCACTGGCTGCAACATTGCAAACTGAACAAACCACCCACACTGTTTAACCACCACATGTCATATACCAGCACTGTATGCTATATTGTTTGTCACACACTAAGACCTACATACAAATATGTGCATACTAACTTTCACCAACATAGATATCTCCACCCTTCACAAACAGTTGCAATATGTCCCCTGCTCTATGCACATATACAGATGTGAATATATATGACACATATATATGTCTCCATATGTGTGTGGCATACACACACAAGGTCCACACTGTTGTAAGTCCCTGGACCTCACAGCTGAACTGTTGGGCCTTGCTGCAACACAAACAGGTGTCACATGTGAACACACACTAACATTAGAGGGGGTATATATAGCTACAAATGCTAGATAAGCATACTAGACTGCTACAGCAGTTGCCAATGCTAAGCTACACTTTAATATGACTATCATGCATGTGTTGCTCTGTCACAACCATGTTTATATAATGGCAACGCTAATCCCCCCAACAGACATTGGCCACACTACTGTACAGAACACAGATAACATGGATCAGATCTTTGACATTTAATGCTGAGCTATACATTTCACAGGTATGTCCCACTGCCCACAGGTACACACTGTATTGTCCATAGCAGTAGTTAAGCAGGACATCTGTGCATAGATAAGTACTGCTGCCACATATGAATGGTTCACGTTATGTAGACTACTCTTCAAAAACATCTACTACATGCCAGTAAATACATATGTGTCACATACCTTTCCTTTGTATGATTTGGTATTATTTCTTTTTCTTTTTCCTTTTCTCTGTCTCTCTCTATCTTTCTCTCTGTCAGTCTATGCAATAGAGTGATTGAGTTTGTTGGCAATGATTGCAGCCTGCTTTTGTAGGTATTTGCACGAGCATGTGATGGCCTCTGCACCAATTAGTGGCCACCATTTGCTAATTGCATGCAGCCTGCTGTGTAGTAATTGCAGTAATCACTATCATAGCAACCCAGTACTATAAACTGCTAACTCAGGTAGGTGTGGCCCTTTCAGCTTTCCAAGATGGAGATCATCCTTGTTTGCTGTGGACATCATTGTTTAAGACAGAAGGTCGGTATAGTTCTTATATCAGAACCCAGGGGTGTAGCCAGTGATTTACATTTTGTACTCAGACCTAAATGTTGCTGCTTCCAGTACACACTTGTCAGTGTAGAAATGTACTCACCCCTCAAAATGTTAACCCAAGATACATGGGAGGATGTACTTTCTTTTCAAATTTTACAATTAACTGTCATACAAAGCTAGTTATTGAGATGTATTCCTTTGGCACAAGAATTGTTTGTGAACAGCTATACTGTGAATATTCATGTACTCAGTTCTAAACAGTTTGTGTTTTTTTAGTGTTGACATTAGCACAAGCTGCTCAAGAAAACTGGACACATTTCAGTACTGTGAGTATGCTTACCTACATCCTTGGTAGTCCCTGCACACACAGGTATATTCTCCATTTGGGTAGGGGTGCAGAAGTACAGAGAGCATAAGTATTATTGTGTAGATTTTATCTTGCTGGACTTACAGGGTTGCTCTGTACATGTTAGTTTATCAAGGCAAGTAGTCTGTCTGCGTAACTCCCAACTGTGGACCTATCCACATGGTAGCCAGAGATTAGCCTGTTATTCTTTGTCTGTACACCACACAGGTCTTTTCAGCACTAGAGCAATGGCATTGTTACAGTTGGTTGCTACCAGTACATGGCTACATCCTTTTGTATTTTAGTGTTGTATTCCTACATAAGGGTATGCTTCCAGAACTCCTTACAAAGCTATTTGCACAGTGTGTAACAGCAGAAAGGCTGCTATGCCTCTGTGTTTCCGCCTCTGCCAGACCTCTCAAGCACTCAGGTACATATTTGAACAGACTCAGGGAAAAGTAGAGAAAAAGTCAGGGACACCTTTAAAATATTAGTGCCATTAAGTTGAGACTTTGAGAGAACCAGAGCATATGGATTAATACACCTTTTCTGAAGTAAAAGAAGTGTCTAACTCTTAATTATTGTCATTACTCATTACGTGTAATTCACCACCTTTCTGGCCAAAGTCAGTAGTTTTCGGAGGGATTCAGAGGGACAGAGCTAAATTTTGTTTCAAAATCAGGGACATCCCTAAAAATTAGGGACAGTTGGGAGGTATAGCCTCTGCCCTAAACAGATATTCCAGTGTTTGTCCTACTATGATACTGTATGGGGGTTGTAAAGTGATGGTGTAACATTATTTCCTGCTAGAATAGCTGCTTTTCTCATCACAGTCAAGTAATGTAATCCCACAACAACTGCTGATAAAGATCCACAGAACAAGTTGTGTGGTATGGCATTCCTATTTTTCCTTTACATTCACTCATTCTGATGCATGATATATTTATTTCAGCACCAACTTGTTGTATATCTACCGTGGCTTAGTGGTACTTCATGCAGTGTAGTGTGTACAGGGTTCGAGACAGACAGAGGTATTTTATTTTGCTGCTGAGCAGAACAAGGGCCCTCACATACAGAGTGTCTAAGGCACTTTTAAGCAGTTGTAAGTGGATTTGCACGGGTTTGCATGATGCTTAGCTATAAGCACAAACAAGTGCACACTTGCACAAACCCGCTAACTACTGCTTAATCGTGCTTACTCCCGCTAACCCCCTCACTCATGTCTTTGAAAGAAAAGAAAAATGGGGAGATAGGAAAGTGGTGAAAAAGGGGCACAAAGAGGTAAAGACAGTAGGAAAAATAGCTGGGATGTGCAGGACGGGTGTAGGGAAGGTCCATAGCTGCCCATTTCTTTAACAGCAACAGCTGTGCATATGCAATAAATATGTAGGTAAATATGAAACCTTCAACCCCTGAGAGAGGGTTGAGGACAACAAAGTATGTTGTAATGCCAATTAAATTACATTTTATGTGTCCAGGGGATATGTGCAAAATGGGCAGCTATGTATGGGGCGTAATTTTTTTTTGGGAGCAGATTGCCCTTTTTTTTTAGTTGAGAGTGGAATGTGGGGTAAGGGAAGTAAGTATATTTGGGGAGGTAGGTTGGGGAGGTAAACAGACAAGATAAACAAGATGCATACAGGGGTGGAATATGACGCATGTGTTGGGTAAACACCATTGACGGGGAGGGATGTTTGGAAAACGCAAGCCCATGAGCCCACAGATGGCAACAGAGGAACTGAGATCCCCACCCATGGGTAGTCACCACTGCACCTTCACAGCCCAGAGGGTGGCTATGCTGGGGGCTGTGTAGGAGGGCAGGTTGACCTGGGAGTTGCGCCACTCATGCCTCAAGCTGGCGTAGAGGTTCTGCAACAGAACACTCGATCTCTCTACGCACCACAGCCTGGACCATTCAAAGGGTGATAGGTGGCCCTCCTCCACCCACCCTTGCACAGGGGGGCTGAGCCCCATCCCCTGCAGTGATTCCACCCGAAGGTGCCACAGGGCCAATGGAGGAGGAGGTCCCAGGATGGGCACCAGACCTGCTGGTGCCAGGTGCCATGGCCAGCTGAGGTGGGACAGGTGGGTCCGCTGGGACCGGCCTTCCCATACGAACTATGTTTTGGAGAATTTAATAAAGATATGGGTTAGTAACAGTCAACAGCATTCCCAGTTAGTTATAACAGCATGCAAAAGTATTCCCATTAACCCAACACACTAAAGTTTCAACAGTTGAAAAGCAAGCATAACACATGCATATATAGAACAATAGTGGACATTACAACAGCATGCAGGTTTAATTGATGGCAACAGGCCACCAATATTGTGGTATTTGAACAGGGCACATGCATAGAAATAAATGCAAATATTTATAAACCAATAGGACATATGTCCCAACAAATATTTTGAGATTAGACATACCCATTGAGGTGTGGAATTGCATTTTTTAAGCACATACAGTAGGGTGGAAAAAGATAGCTCAATTAACAACTTATATATCCTTCTAGTTTACACTACATTCCTATTAACTTCAGTTATATTCCCTTACATGTATTATTACACTACCCAATGTCCTTCTATTGTGCAATTGGATTTTGCTAGATCATTATATACATGAGCTGTATCTGACATACAAACTGTCCAGGATGCAGATGTTACTGCTACATATTTTGAGAGTTGCTCACACACACTACTGCTGAGATGGTATGCTGACAGCTCTACTTTCATATACTTATCTAGATATGTTCAGGTGAAATTATCAGTTATATGTTAACAGCTCCCTACATTTCTGGCAGCACACTGACACTTCTGGGGAACAAAATACCAAGCTACTCATGTGCTGGATTAACCTTTACATGCTGGGCATGAACCAACAGTTGAGGGCTGTAAATATGCATAAAAGCTACTGGCACTCCCTTCATCCACTTTATATGGATCTACCCAAGTGTGGGTTAACACTGCTTAATACAACAGTACTATTTCTAAAATGCAGCAGTAACACAACATATCAAAGAAAATCACACAGACGCACTCCAGTAATTATACCTTTATTAAATAATTATTACACTTTTATTTATTGGGTTAAAACACTTTTTTGAAGACTCTCTCATTTATTTTATATAACACTACATACAGAATAATTATGAAAGAATTATTATATCTTTATTTATTGGGTTAGAACACTTTTTGAAGGATCTCTCATTTATTTTATATAACAGTACATGCAGAATAATTACTAACCTGCCTGATGACGCAGCCTTTGCAGCCTATCTTCATGGGCTTGCTGATTCATAGCCCAGACACCTGCAGCTGTGTAGTAAATGCAGTGATATTGCGACATACCTATCTGTAGTATAGGCAAGCATAACAATTCTTAACTATCTAATACAATGGCTACTTACTCAGTACTGGGGCATTTGCCATCCCACGGGCCTCCTGGATCCACTGGTCCAGTTGATCCTCCTTACGTCACTTCAGGTCAGAGTAATGGTGCCTGACCTGCTCACCAGTCCAAGGAACGCCAGTGGCACTGGTGAGATCATGAGCTAGACAGTTCCAAGCCTCCGTTTTGCATTGGGTGCCCTGGTACTGGCCCCACAGGAGTCTTTCCTCGTGATTGTGGACAAGGAGCCAAACCATTACTTTGGTAATGCCCCAACATTGCGCTCAAAATCGAGTGCCTTCACCAACACCAGCCATGCTGACTGCAGAAGGGAGTTACAACCAGTTATGGCAAGTATTCCCACCTGTGGAGCTTAAATATGCCTAATTTCCTGCACTTCTTTGTGATTGGCCAGTTTTGAAAAACTCAGCTGTAGGCACACCTGTTTAGCTGATGTTAGCAATGTTTAATATTCCTTTGATATATATATATATATATATATATGTATCTGTTGACATTACATGGTTATGAAAAGCTGTCATGGCTTAGTGGTTATGTACTGTGACTATAGTGCACAGTATCCTGAGTTTGAGCCCTGTCACTGCTTTTTATTTTCCTACTGGCAAGACCTGAATGGTTAAGGTACAGTAAAGAAGGTGTGACCATGTTTAGCCGACTTTGCTCAACTTTGCCCGACTTTGCTCAGCTTTCCTCGACATTGCCTGACGTTGCCAGATGTTGCTCGACGTTGCCCGACATTGCGCTGGTTAGCATGGTGCGCAGCTACATGCAAACATGTTCTGGTTATGCTAGTTGGTGCGATGCACAGCTCCGCGCAAAGACATTGTGCTAGTTAATGCAGTGCTCAGCTATGAGCAATTAAATATAAATATGCTCAATACTGGTAAAATATGCTTAGCAGTGCTTTACATTGCTTAAAATAAGTTACTCATGCATCAGTATGCATAACTATTTCACCTTCCTCTATATATATATATATATATATATATATATATATATATATATATATATATATATATATGTATATATATATGTATATATATATATATATATATATATATATATATATATATATATATATATATATATATATATATATATATATATATATATATATATATAAAATTCATTCACTACTACATATAACATTTCAATGCTTTTTACAAAACTTTAAATAATAAATGTCAGAAAATATTTTTGTATACAGATTTCCAACAGAAAATAGAACATGTAGTGGTGGGACTCGAACCGTGAATGCTTCCTCTTTGTATGAAGGCTCTAACCACTATTCTATCACTATTTTGCTTAATGCATTTTTCGTATTATCCTCTTCGGTGTCTAACCTGCTAACTGTAGCTAAGCAATGGGCAAACACATGCAAACCTGCTCAAATACGGGCAGCTATATCGGAAATGAAAAAAAAAAAAACATTGTTTTTACTTTTTATATTTGTACGGGGTTTAATATATGGGGGAGTGTAGTGTTAGAATGTACACATGTGAGCGGATTCGCTCATGTAATTAGACATTTCCTGAGTTTCAAAATTGCAGGGGCGTGGATTTTTGGACTGCTCGTCAGTCCGACACACCCCCAACACTGGTACACGCTCCGTGTAAGCTTTAGAGTTGAGGCAGCGCACCCTCATTAATATGCATGGCGCGCTGCCGTTCTTAGTCTTAGACTAGCGTTTCTGTATAAGACTAATATAGTCTTACACAGAAGATTAATAAATCCTGGGGACTGTGTTTTATTGAAAACTGGATTAGTAATAGAATGCCATGTGCTTACCCAAGTTCTAGAAGCGTGTCAATTTTTTTTGGCATAAAGACTTTCTAATAAAGTATTTCTCTAAATAGAATAAAACAAAATTGCAGACTGTATTCATTTGAAAGAATGTCAGAAACAGATTATAGTAGGCCGACAGTAAGAGCTTTTGAGAAACTTGTATTTTTACCAAGAAACTGAGATCAGAGACCTTTCTAGGCATATGTATTTTATGATCAAACTGAGTCCTAAACCAGAATAGCAGCAACTTCCCAGTCTGACATCTCTGTCTCTGGAACCTTACTTGTTTATACAGATGGTGTTCTTCCAGTAGAATCTTCTACCAAACGAACTGTTCCATTTTCAGCCAACCTGTAAAATGCAGATAATAAAGCCAAAAAGAAAATGTAATGCCATCTGCAGTGTCATCATTATGTAAGCATAGATAGCTAGAAACTGAACTCTGAATAAGAATATACATGAATAACAAACATATTTTTTCTTAATTCAGCTGGAATTTTATTATGGTATAATAAACCTGATTATTGCCAACCATCAGGATTCTTCTTGTGAGCTTATTAAAGCTGTCTGGGTTGATGATTGGGCAACAATGGAGATGGATCCAGCATTTTTGCACTGTAATATATTCATGGATAGGGAGACACAGGGATGATTACAAGAGCAGCTTAGATGCATCTCTAAACTTTGGGGCATCAGCATAGTATGACTAAGCAGGACAAACAAGAAAATGAAGTTGTTTATTTAAGTAAAGCATTAGGAAATAATTGTTTGCTGAGGGAAGGTATGCAGACAACACCAGTAAATTCAAAGACAAGTATTATTACTGCAGTATATTTGCATCCTGTATACTCAAAAATCAGATTTAGGCTTATGTTGGAATGAACTGTGACATGAGGAATGGAAGGATGATGCAATTGCATCTGCAATGCACATTTCTCAGTTTTCACTTACATATAATCAATAATACACATTCCCCGGGATTCATGAACCTTGCGCCAGGCGCCCGCATAGCGTCGGCGTTATAAAGCCAAATATGGCCACCGAGCGATTCAGGTATGAATCAATCCCACGTGCACTACCGGGCG